>NC_134920.1:3333333-3636363 GCF_051014615.1 Bombus vancouverensis nearcticus
CATTTTTCGATTACAGATTGCTTATCATTTCCTATGGTGATCCATAAATAGCTTTGTATACTATACATTTAAAAATTACAAAAAAGAGGGCAAAAACATTGCCCGTCTTCATCGAACGAAGGGTGGTAATTCCAGTGGATTCTCTGGTACATCGTAGAAATAACCAATAGGCCTCTTCGTGGTTGGTGGTAAAGTTGGTGGTGGAGCTGGTCTACCAGTTGGTGGGGCAGTGTAGATAGTCGATGTTGGTACGAGAGTGTAAATTGGAGTTGGTGGAGGTGGCGGAGTTACCGTAACACGTGGCGTAGTGGGAGAAGAGGGTGGGAGATATGGCGGAGGTCGCGTGCTTGGTACTGTTGGATGATAAGGTGTACTAGATGTGGACAAGGTAGTAAATGGAGTTCTATGTGTTGGTGGGAATGGACTTGGTGTTGTGTGGGCAGTGGTATATCTTGGAGTAGTCCTTGAAGTAGTCTGATCGTCTGGAGGTAAGTACGAGCCGCCATGCGTTGATGGTTTAGGGTAAGGCGGTGGAGTTGGAGGCTTTGGTGGTTGTGGAGGAGTTGGAGGTCTTGGCGGTTGTGGGGGAGTTGGAGGCCTTGGTGGTTGTGGAGGAGATGGAGGTATATATGGTGGTGGAGTTGGAGGTTTTGGCGGTTGTGGAGGAGATGGGGGTAAATATGGTTGTGGGGTTGGAGGCCTAGGTGGCGGAGTTGGAGGTACATATGGTGGTGGAGTCGGAGGTCTTGGTGGCTGTGGTGGAGATGGGGGTAAATATGGTTGTGGGGTTGGAGGCTTGGGTGGTGGAGTTGGAGGTACATATGGTGGTGGAGTTGGAGGTACATATGGTGGTGGAGTTGGTGGTCTTGGTGGTTGTGGAGGGGATGGAGGTACATATGGTGGTGGAGTCGGAGGTCTTGGTGGCTGTGGTGGAGATGGAGGTACATATGGTGGTGGAGTTGGAGGTTTTGGCGGCTGTGGAGGAGATGGGGGTAAATATGGTTGTGGGGTTGGAGGCCTAGGTGGCGGAGTTGGAGGTACATATGGTGGTGGAGTTGGTGGTCTTGGTGGTTGTGGAGGAGATGGAGGTACATATGGTGGTGGAGTTGGTGGTCTTGGTGGTTGTGGAGGAGATGGAGGTACATATGGTGGTGGAGTTGGAGGTTTTGGCGGCTGTGGAGGAGATGGGGGTAAATATGGTTGTGGGGTTGGAGGCCTAGGTGGCGGAGTTGGAGGTACATATGGTGGTGGAGTTGGTGGTCTTGGTGGTTGTGGAGGAGATGGAGGTACATATGGTGGTGGAGTTGGTGGTCTTGGTGGTTGTGGAGGAGATGGAGGTATATATGGTGGTGGAGTTGGTGGTCTTGGTGGCTGTGGAGGAGATGGGGGTAAATATGGTTGTGGAGTTGGGGGCCTAGGTGGTGGAGTTGGAGGTACATATGGTGGTGGAGTTGGTGGTCTTGGTGGTTGTGGAGGAGATGGAGGTACATATGGTGGTGGAGTTGGAGGCCTTGGTGGTTGTGGAGGAGATGGCGGTACATATGGTGGTGGAGTTGGAGGCCTTGGTGGCTGTGGCGGAAGCGGTGGTCTTGGTGGAGGCGTAGGTGGTACGGGAGGCAGATAGCCCGGTGCAGATGTAGCAGGTGGTCTTGGAGTTTGAGGCGGCCGTGGGGGTGAAGGTGGTCTTGGTGTTTGTGGTGGTTGCGTTGGGAAAGGTGGTGGGGTCTTTGGTGGTTGTGGCGGCGAAGGAGGTAAATACGGTGTTGGTGGTTTAGGTGGTGGTGTCACGGGTGGTCGTGGTGGAGAAGGTGGCCTTGGAGGTTGAGGAGGCTGCGGAGGTAATGGAGGTCTTGGCGTTTGTGGTGGTTGCGGAGGAAAAGGTGGTGGTGGTGCTGGTGTTTTTGGAGGTTGTGGTGTTGGAGGCAAATAAGGTGTCTGTGGTCTAGGTGGTGGTGTTCTTGGTGGTTGTGTTGAAGGTCTTGGCGGTGGATGTGTAAATGGGTGTGATGGTGTTTGATAAGTGTAACCAGTTGATGGTGGTCCAGGCGGTGGTGTTCTTGGTGGTTGTGTTGAAGGCCGTGATGGTGTAGGAGGTGAATATGTAAATGGGTGTGATGGTGTTTTATAAGTGTAACCAGTTGGTGGTGTTCTTGGTGTTTGTGGTGGAGATGGTGGCACATACGGTGGTGGCGTCGGTGGTCGCGGTGGTTGCGGAGGAGATGGTGGTACATATGGTGGTGGCGTTGGAGGTCTTGGTGGTTGTGGAGGAGATGGAGGTACATATGGTGGTGGCGTTGGAGGTCTTGGTGGTTGTGGAGGAGATGGAGGTACATATGGTGGTGGCGTTGGAGGTCTTGGTGGTTGTGGAGGAGATGGAGGTACATATGGTGGTGGCGTTGGAGGTCTTGGTGGTTGTGGAGGAGATGGAGGTACATATGGTGGTGGCGTTGGAGGTCTTGGTGGCTGCGGAGGAGATGGAGGTCTTGGTGTTTGTGGTGGGAAAGGTGGAGGTGGTGCTGGGGTTCTGGGTGGTTGAGGGCGTGGAGACGGTCGTTGAGGCGGCAGCGTAAATGGATTTTCAGGTGTTGGATAATTATACCCTGGAGATGTTCTTATCGTTGGCCTTCTGTAAGAAAGTGTATTCATAAATGATGATTTTATTACAAGTTGTCCTACAAATTATAGTTTCATCAGTCTAATAATATCAAGTTCTTTACAATTTTCTAAATTCAAGTTTCTACAAATGCTTACTGCGGTGGTGAAGTCGGCCGAGGTGAAAGTCCTGGTGTTGTTGCAGGACGATCAGTCCTTGGTGGAACATATGATGTTGTCTGAGGTGGCGTATATGGCCTACTAGGTGTTTCGTAATAATATCCTGTAGTCTTTGATGGTGGACTTTTTGTTGGTCTGTGAGATAATTGTGGTATATACATTATGATTTAAATTTATATCAAAGTTACATCTAGAATAATCGCATCATGTTCTAAGATGAATTTTCGATCAATTCTTACTGTGATGGAGTTGGATAAGGATAAGATGGTGTGCGTGACGTTGTGAATTTTTGTGGTGTTGGATAGGTATATGGTGCCGTTGTTACAGGACGCAGTGTGCTTGATGATGCATGCGATGTTGGATATCCATGAGTCACTGCTGTCGGTGGTCTCGACGTTGGTCTGTTGAAAATTTGTATAACTGACTACTGTAGCCAAAATGTTAAAGCTACTTGTGTGTACATTTGTTCGAGTAATTATGTAAATGATCGTACAATGTTTTACACAAAATTTTGCAATCAATTATTACCTCGGGGGTAGCGTGAATATTTCATTTGGTGGCTCATAGATATAGCCTCCATTGCTTGCTATCGCCCTTTTGCTCTTCTCACTCGATGCTTGCGCATGGTATGTGGAGAGCACTGCCACTATTGTGGCAATCCACAAGATTCGCTGAATCAGAAAATACATGTCATTATTATCTTTCATATAAATCAAACATCTCACACATAAATGTACAATAATGATCTCAATTATTAACCTGAATGAATTCGAAATATATGTATTAGATCATGGATCGCCACGCAATTGGCCATGATATATCGAAGATTGTCTTCGTGGGATTATCTCACGCCTTAACCAAGAACTTACATAACCTGTCTCGACTACGATACATCTTGTGTGATACACTAGTGATCGTGAAAGGTTCGTTCGTGCGAGATACAGCATTCAGCGTGTCATTGATCATTATGTACTTAATCTTCAAAACCTGTCATTTGGAATTTTTGATCAATGTCCTATCCAGGCTGAAGATGCTTTCTGACCCTAATATTTTCTGTTCCTGAGTTTAACCAACCATCATATGATTAACTTCACATGTGCGCATTTAACTTCACTATTCTAATTCACGTCGCGATTCTTATCTTCCTTCTCTCGTTAATTAGTTTCATACTTAAAATAGCGTACGTTATTTATTAGCTGTTTTTAATACAGTCAATATCCTACGCGAGGAGTATGCCCATTTGACCGCATGATTTTACATCGTTGAAAAGTGTTTATTGTCATATTTTGTATGTATGTATCTTTGCAATAAACTATTGAATGTTTCGAATTAATTCGATCGAATCATAATAATGCTACCATCCGACGTAATTATCTTTCGTTGATTGAATAAGCGTCATAAATCAGAGAAAGCTGATGGAAGCTTCGTTGCCCAGAAATTTAAAACCGTCTTATCCGTTTACGACATCGTGAGCGCCGCTACGAATGATGGTTCTGGCTCGAAGAAACGTCCAGTGACCTTTAGGCGTATAATTTATATAGGAGGATCGCGCGGGCTATGGGGAGAGAATCTCTTTCGTCAGTATGTGAAAGGCTACTGATGTATAAGTGGTGTCACGGCTAGATTTGCGGAACAACCGATATAGATCGCAAGGTTACCGTTTCTTGAGAAATTTTGAGGTCTCACGCTTTCGTTTCACTCTTCTCGGATACTGCTAATGAACTAGTCCTTGACTTCAACAAAGATCCTTCGTAATTCTTAGAAGTACTATAATTTATGTAAAGAAACACGTTTGCCATTCATGATTATTTTTAAGTAATTAGAAAATCGGTTATAATTTTTGTTCGCGACATTTTGCATAGACAAACTTTCCTCTGCAGTACTTTGGGAACGAAAATTATATTTTCTTTTTAGTACAATTTAGTACAATTTAGTACGATCAATCTTTGTCGGTGAGGTTGCGAAATCAAGCCTCCTTAACCTCTGGGGATATTCGTGACTTGAGAAATTTCTTATACAACATTGTTTCTGTAGAAAAGAAGATAATATAGGTAGCATCTGGTGAAATATTTAATGTATATCGAGCCGCTTGTGTCAAGAGGTTTAACTTAAAGAACATAATGAATGATGTTTCATTATTATTATTTATTAAAATAGTACCGTTCTAACTTTCTGATTTATAACGTTCCATTAATTTACATTATGCAACCTCCATAGCGTAGAAGTAATTATGTCGGGCTAGCGAGAAATTCTATGATTAATACTAGCAAAGCTTTAAAAGATATTCAGGTGCAAGGATGAATAGTGCAAACAATTAGCCACATCTTAGTAGCCCCATCAACGTTTTATTTGCACCTAGGGAAAGTTGCAAACTGTACGTCTAGAACGTCTTCGGTTCTAATGAGAAACCAATATGACAACAGTTTCCTATGGGTCAGCAGTTCGCGCGGCTTCAGGTGCAAAATTGTGTCGTAATAGCTAGAACTGCCTACAGCTGCATTTGGTTACTTGGTTCACCGTTCACACCGACAAAAGATTCTCGAAAGAAGATTCGAAACTACGATGGCTCATGAAAATATTACATTAAAACTTTTACAAATATATAGAACACTTTATAGAAACTTTATAGAAAATTTGTATGAATACACTATGTATGTCATTGAAATATTTTTGAAATTCCAATAGCATATGAATTGAAACACGACTACATAAGGGCTCAAGTTCTTTCGCGAGTGATTGTAGTTCAATGGTACCCTTCAAATCTTTTAGATATTTAATACATATTTGCATTTTTAAGAAGATTCATAATTATTCATGAATGGTAAACGTTGAGTAATAATATCTATGATATCATTCAAGAGGCAACATAAAATATCAGAAACATAATTTCGCTTTGAATTTTTTACGATCGAACACCCATTTATCGCATTATAACCGGATGATTTATCTTCGGTTGATTTGAATCGGACAGACGAGTTCCGTTCAATAGACAAACGGCTAGATCAACTATGATACGAGCAAAAATGACATCTTGCATAATAGCGAAGGCGCGGGTTGCATCTTTACCTGTACTAATAAAGTCTGAGCAACGCGTCTTCGAGAATATGGCTTTCTAATTATTCTGCTTCGTGCACTGCTAATGCGAGTACTTATTAAACGAAGAAAGAAACATCGTGGCGTATCCATCGAGGTTTGTCGTAACTCGCGCGGCGAACAACGAAAATGGCAACCGGGTAGAAGGGAAATCATTTTCACGAGAGCAGAAAAGAAGACTAAGTGGAGTTATAAGCGGAACAGGTATAAATTGAGTTTAATTAATGCGTGACGGATGCTCGTGGGTGGTTTTCGATTTAGTTTCGCGTGATACCTTATCGCGTTTTAATTATTCTGCCATTAAAGAAATAGATAATGGAAGTAATGATTCGTAATATCTGAATTGTTTAGGTATGTAACAACTTAATCATTTAGAAGCTATACAATTTTTTTTATTGAAAGTAAAAACATTAAACAGTAGGAGGTTTAAGTTAGCAAAGCGGTTATTTTAATGAGTGTTGAAGTATCGTCTTACGTTGAAGAAAATTAATAGCAATTACATCAAGTCTTGTTATTATCGGTCCGTGTCACTGTACAATTAGAAGATGTCGATGCACATTACCTAAGTGCCTTATTTGACAAATAAATGAGTATACATAAATTGCCAACATTATGAAAACAGAAGGTTGCCAATTACTGCTTTAGACAGTTTTAATTTACGGCCAGGTTTACGGTAAAGATTAATAGGACATTTCTGACCGAGCAATATCTGTAATCTCTTCCTTCGATCCCATACGCGCATACATTTCATAAAATTATATTTTTATTTAAAGAATGCTCCACTTTTAGTCGTAGGTGCATTCTATCATTTATAATTTTATTCTCAAAGATATTCACCTATTAATCCCATATTCAACATCTACCATACAAACTTTCTTCTTATTCAGATTTCTCTATTATTATTATTATTATTGATACTTATTTAGATTTAAAAAATTCCTTCTTGATCCTTCCACGAAATAGCTAATATAAATGAAGCATAACTTCAAAAATGGGGCATATGCCTTAATCTTACAGTCTAATAGGTTTCAACGTTCTCGGAAAAATTTGAACAATCCAGCAGCCTTTCCAAAGTCAAAGGAGTAACGAAAGAATAAAGTAGATTCGTAATCACCCTCATTGTTTTCGTGATCGCACAAACTACCACTTTAGGCTACTACGTGACGAATTTCTCTCGTGGATCGTGCCGATGAATTAAACAGGGCAGGCCACTGTCACGCGTCACGATGCGCGAAAAGAAGTACGTCTCCGGAGAAAGTACGGTACGCCACAGTTCGCTCGTATCTCCCCACCCATGTAACAATGCATGCAACCATCGCAAAATCAAGGAGGAATGCAGCGAAAAAAATTGGAGGACGATGACACGACGAAATGTTCGCGTACTTTTACTAATTACCATAACAAAGATCGGCTTTGTTCTATTGGGACGAGAAAAAAAATCGCCGGTGTTCTACTGCTCTCTGCGATAGCGTTTATACGAGGATGCAAATGACATTCAGCGACAAGCGTTTTTATCATACGATCCTGTCGAGGAAAATGAGTAAGAACATTTCCTTTCAACTCTTGAGACAATGTAACGTTTCTTCAATACAAATGAACGTTTTTATAACCGAATGTTTTCTTTGGAAATTCATGACTTTTCATCCTTTGTATGTAGTATATAGTGGGTACAAAACTTTTTGGTGCAGTGTTTCATTTGATAATTGCAGGAGAAAACACGATAAGTACATTCTTGACAATTTTTCTTATTTTAGTGTTACTGTATCTTAAAAAAAAGGAAATATTTTAATATAAAAGCCTTAAAAAATTGTTATATCAGTTATATAGTTGGTTTTGTAGTAACTAAAGGTATGATTATTAACAAACGACATTTTTATATTGTAACAATATCTTAATAACGAATAATATATCTAAAGTTATAAAAAAGATGGATAAATATACGCTTAAATATATAATAAATAAAAGAACAATTTTCGTAACATGGGATTGATTATATGAAAAAAACATAGTGAATATTTAAAACCTGCACCTATGTAAAAAATGGAAGAAGTTAGTTTATCTTGTCTTTCCTTCCTAGTCTTCATTTAGAATAAATATTAGATATCCTTAATAAATCTTATTAATGTACATTATCTTCGTTTGATTATAAATTTAACTCATGGATAAATTCACAAAACATTTAATAAATAAGCATAGCGTGTCGTCTCTATAAGTGTTGCCTCGTTCACCATAGACGATATCGTTGTTCTAACTAACGTTCACTGACGCAATCGAAGGAATCGGAGTATGTTATGCTCCACGAGTCACGAATTGCCGAACAGAGAGCTACCTGTGAATCCTTTTTGAGAAAAGGTTGAAGATCGCAGGAAAAAGTGTTATAACTATTACGTAAACAAAGTTATAACTTGGCCGCTGGATCTCGTCTCGGACGATATACAAAAAAGGAACAGAAATTGCGATCGGGCCAGATGAAAAGAAAAAAAATAAAAACAGAAAGAAAAAGTAGAAGGAAGAGCCGACAATTATTTATCGTTCTTATGTGAAAGAGCATGGATCATCGTGAAATTTATTGGTCAATTTGGTCCAGCCATGGCCGATCGTTACGCAATCAAAATGCCATAGCGACGATCTCATGTTCGATCGGCCGACGCAAAAATGATTATTCACGATCCTCTGAATCTTATGGACGATACTCTTTTGGTTATGCCGTCGATACAAAATTATTTCCAAATTATTACAAAATCTTTTAGAGATACAAAAGTCCTCGTTTAATTGATATTTTTTCAAGATATCGAAAATGAAGTCGCTGAAAAAGAAAGTTCCTTGCGATTAAATTACACTTGAAGAGCTAATTAATTGTGGTGATGTGGAGAATTAGATACAAAGGTATGTATATTTAAAGTGACGTTTACTTCGATTTATACATTTGTTGCATGTTTTACATTCCCGTTGCAAAATTGTAAGAGTTGTTACGCGATATTTCGTTATGTAGTAATTCTCGAAGGATATATAATCTGACATTATTAACACAGCGCTAACATTCATTCTTTAACGTGGCAATAACCACTAGTCATGACAGTTACAACAAAAATTGACGCTCCTCCGGCGATGAATGTACTCTTTCCTATCGAATTTAACACTTGTTAATTTATCGCTCGAACTTTCCAATCATAAAAGTTGCAATAAACTTGCAGTAAGATGACATAACCGGGAGAAGAGACGAGTTTTATTAATTAAAGCGAATACAAGATTAATTATCGTGACAAAATCATAATTCTTTAATTTTTTTATTTAAATATTTCAGACGGTAAATGTTGCAAGTGTACCAAAAATAAAAAATGTTTTTTCCTTTTGTAGATAAAATATAAATTATCTGCCAACTAAATTGTGATTGAAGAAAATGGAAGCCAGACAAAATTTTTACCATTTTCCTGAATCTCTGAAATTGGCAAACATTGAAAGCCCATAACGTTCAAGCGATAAATGGCGTAAGTGTCAAAATTAACAGAAATGAATTTTTGTTTTCACTGTATATCTCTACTTGTAAGCACTTATACCGTTTACTGTTTCAATTCCACGATCTACTCAGCGTTGAGATTACGTTATAAGGTGTGTTATAAAATATGGCTTGCCATTGTCATATAATATCTATAAAATTTTGCTGAATTACCATAACATTTCTTGTCGAATTAATGTCCAACGTCTCGGATAATGATAATGCCCAATACCAATGACTTCATAGTTCACACTAAATTTGGCGTGCAACGCAATTATCGATTCTGCCGAGCAAAATCCAACACCCACCCACATGAGGTCTCTAATTGAAATCTCTCAGATGATGCTTGGAGAAAAGAACGCGTGGAATTCAGACGCTAGACGCTCATCCTTCTCATCAAGGCTGTATTACGGCATACAGAGGGAGTACGGACAGGTGGATATATGAAGGCACTAAACTTCAAACACGAGAACATCATCAGGGCACAAAAGAGCGGGGCGGTGGTTCAATAGCAGTCGTTTGAGAATATGAAAGTTGTTTGCGGTAGATGTCAATCGCCCCATCTGAGACCAACTATCATTGATCTTCGCTTTGTGGTTTCTCTGCTTCTATTTGCTATGCTTTTTGACATTGGTCAGTGGTCACGTCGACCAACAGTCGATCTTGTTCCCATTATGAACACTGTGGTAAACTTTAAACTTCGATTGATAAATATATAATAGCTCACCCGGATAATTATATGAAATATTCTAAAATTTCATTAGCACTGCAATCAGGTGTTACTACCTGATATGTTGAAACATATCTGGAAATGTACTGACAGAGTAATTACAGGATGTAGTTTTCTGATTGTTTTCATATTTGATTAATATAAAAGAAGTGTTTCTTGTTACAGTATTAATAAACTTTTAAAATATTATATATGTATAAGTTTTGTTCGCTAAAATACGTTTGCTCAAATACTTTCGTGAACTATTGTAATCTGTTGAATGGTACTGTCTTGGATTAGTTAGTTTGATTGCACATTCTACAGGGTACCATCGGTTGTAAGTTGTACTAAACTTGCGATATTAGTATTCAAAGGAATTGAAATTCAGGCAAGAACTTGCGGAAACAGGGATTGGAAACCTCTGTAGGCGTGGGAGCGGAAAATGCAACCACGATTCACTACGCAAGAGTCACCAGATAAGAAATACAAACAGTTGAAACGGACAATGAGTGCAAAAAAATTGTTCCCTGGGAGCAAATGTCAGTTCTATGAAAGATCACCTGATTATCGCTTCTAGCGAGGCATTGTTCGTCATTGGTTATAAATGTCAGCTTCGACAGATTAGTCGTCGATGATAGATCTCTTGATAAATCGTGATTATGGTCGAGTGGTAGCATGGAAAAAGGAATTCTGTCAAACCGTAGCATAATGAAAGATGCTAATTCGAAGGAATCGAAGTCTTCTGATAGACTAAATCACGTTCGCGTCTCACGTCTCAAAGGCAAGTCACATAATCAATTCATCATTTTAACGTCACAGAACGAATCGAGCGATTGGCAAACGATGAATTAATCAATTTTCGTAATTGTTCGTAATTCTTGTGGCATCATGGTGGCTTTTGCGTCATATTGACGATGCAGATCTTGGAAAAATCATTTGTCGAATAAGTTCATAGCTCTCACGAAACTGTGACCGAAGTACAAACACATTGGCAACTCAGTGAATGTTAAGTCGGTAAACTGCGGATGTTTATGCAAATTCCTATTTTTATGAATTCAGCCGCAGGAATGAAATCTAAGAAGAGATTCGTTTCACCCATTAAAGATCGTAACGAGTACTACCTTTCAGATATCTCATCTATCTTTGCATATCGTGTGCATTCTGTGCATGTTTTAAATTTCCTATAAATGCAAAAATATGTAACATTTATTAATAACTTCTTATTCTACGTAACAAAATACAAATCTAGAACTTTTTATCGCATTCCGACGCGTTACGCACTTCCTCAGTTTATTAGCCTATTAAACGATACCACGAATATTATGCGATAGGTTACGACCAATTTTACGTTTGTTACTGTATGCTACTGTTTACCAAACACGTTTTCGCAAGGTAGTATATTTTTATTATCAATCATAAGGCAATTTAAGTTATGGTTGAAAGTTCTGATACAGCTGATACTTCTCAAGTTCGTGAAGACTTTTAAAAGGAAAATTGTGAAATCAATCATGGCTGTATAACGTTATGAAACGAGTTGCAACCTGGTCAAACTATCGTTTTCGTCGTTCACTATGTATTCAAAAATTTTTTCACGGAATTATTCTGTATAGCTTAATGAAGTTGTTCGAATGATTAATAAATGACGATAGGTTAGAGTTCCACGGCCTTGTTGCATTCGTGAAAAGAAATATCGAAGGAAATCACGTTTCTACGCAAGGATGGCATTAATTAGGAAAATCTGCGGCTACATAATAGGCGAGAGATTGATACATGTTGGTATTCTGCCCCGACTGACGCCGACAAGTGAATTTTACTGACCAACGCGTCATATCGACGCATCACTGAGCTAGAAACCTGTACAGATAGCAATCAGTCTTTCAGTCGATGAGCGAATTTCAATTGAGTGATTCAATCAGGTATTCCTCGGGATAATTAATTTCTAAATCAATGACGCGGGTAATAGTCTAATGTTCACGGCGATTTCACGCTTCTAACTCTTTGATCGATGTATTCAACTGTTCGCTTTTTTTAATCAAGTAAAAAAGCTTCAAATACGTTAAACGTGTTAAGATATAATTAAAAGATGAATCTTTCATCTATTGAAACTCTTGAGCAACTGTTACATCTGTATCTTAAAGTGACGCGTATACATACGGTCACTAGTGACAGACCATAATTTAACATCGAATTGAAGAAGAAACCATAAAAGAAATTACGTCATCGATGCGATGAAGTTTCTAATGACGTACGAATATTTTGATGGCACGGTATCTTTTTTTTATGACAGAATTACACTGTTGACCTTTCGCGGCTAAAAATTTCTATATTACGTGACCGGAGAGCTGCCTTTACCTAAACGCATAGTAAATAGGAGATACGTATATGGGTATTAATACAATCGATTTGAATAATCGTAGCTTGGAGAAAATTATAATTCGAACAGCTGTATAATTTGCGTGGGAGAAATATTTTTCTCCTGAATTTTCGTCGGACATTTTTCTTATTATAACAATTAATTTTCAAATACTCAAAGACTTAAAAAAATTGTCACGAAAAATATAAAAATATAACAAAATAGAGTTACATTTTTCTAATTAAAATTTTACAGAAATTTTATTCGCAATAACATTATTTTACTCTCAAACGTATCGCAATCACAAATTCCATTTACTTCAAGAAACTTCATCTTACTTAAGATTCTTGTGACACGTCGTAACCTCATTCTTTCGAAAACGATTTTTCTCCATGCTCGGGGCTACGACGCTATCGATGATGTTCAATGTTTGAGATTGACTGTTGGGAAACGGAGGCTCCAGAAAGGTGGATTTCAAGTTAAGGAACAATGATAACCTTTGATATTTCGCGCGCTAACAGCTGGTTAATGCTTGTATCTCGGTATTAATTCTTGCGAGGCTGTGGATGCGACCGTACATGTAAATACCAAGCAGTAAGCTCACCAGTGGAAACGATGTTTTGCAAAAACGAAAGTGAAGTCGCGGCACAACTCGAAAATTCCACAATGAAAATGTTTTTCGGGACGTTTGGGGCACAATGGGCCCTTTACACGTTGAATAAAAGCTCAAAGCGATTTTCTCTAAGAAAGAATTGCCTCATCGAGACGAGCAATGATTTTTTGGGTTCCAAGAACGACTTGGACTGAGGAGAAATCTTTAGACGGGATGAACTTTCTATGGAGCAACGATAATTCGTTGTTACATACGAAGAATAATTAGAATTTCAATACAACTATATCTCCATAAGGAATTCAACAAAAATTCGATCACAACGGAGTAACCTTAATACTGTGAATTTTTCAAAACTATTCTCCGGAACACAACTAGTATCGAAGCAAACACACGATGATTTTCTATTTCACCCTTCGTTCTCAACGAGAACGCACCAACAACAATTAGCGTGAAATCATCGGAAAAAACACTTTCACCACAGATACTATATATATTTTTCAAATATGTATTAATTTTCCAATCGTTCCACACAATCCTACGCGGTCTATCGTGTCCATCGTATCGTAATGACGTCTCGTTCCCTCTCGTTCACCCTGAACCCGTCTCGCGTCCGTAATCAACCCCCACATTCGAGTCACTTGGTCCGTCGCCGCACTTTACTTACCATCTTTCGTGGTCGCGATCTTATATTTTTTGGCCTTTCTGAACCAAAAAACTGGTCACCGTGCGCAATGGGACACTCAACACGGACACATGTCTCGCGGGTGCGCTTGGTGGTCCCGAGAGAGGTGACTTCTTCGTCTCGAGGAACGTGGAGAGCATTTATAGGATTCACCCGATTGACTGGTGGGGGTAAAACGTTCGGTCCATGCGATTATTGCGAACCGACGTCCACGGGAGGATGCTGTAACTCTTCGTTTTGTTCGTGAGACGAGGTGAATAGAGTGGAAAGAGAAAGAAAGACCAACGGCCGGCAGCTAGAGCGACTGAAATGTGTAGAGGGAGGAAAGGAGAGAAAGAGAGACAGAGAAGGAGAAAGTGAGAGTCGTTGGCTAGCAAGAAGGACGGGACGATGTACAACGTCGTCTGAAAAGGTCCGACGTCGCGTTTGACTATCCTCGTGGATGTCTAACGTGCGCCGATACCGAAGGACATTCGTCTTGAATGTTCACCATGCTTTGCGGCAACGGCTACATATTTCGATGAAGAAGTAAATCAGCGATTAGCAGATTCGACATCGTGGTTTCCTTTGTAGCGCACACGTGGATGATTAAAGGGAGATCGATCGATGCGGTCACAAACTCTGTTCTGATTACGGGATGAGGTAATTTCACTCTCGCAGGCTCACGATCGAAGGACATTCACGTTCGTTCGTTACACTGGCAATGGTGGGAGTCACCGTCATCTGAGATTATGTTACTGCTACCCATTATGTTACCCACCCATTAAAATGAAATTTATTGTTTAACGGGCGAACGGTGTACTTCTATTAAGTAAACTTACGCATAAGATACTTGTGGATCAGATTTTTGCTTGATCAAGGGTTTCGCATCGAACGTATTCATATTTGATTAAATTCTCTTAATTGAAATGCGGTATAATATGCAAAACATCTAATTATATTATTACTATCTTCACTCGAAATATTCGTCAAGATTTCACCGACCACTGACATTTTATGATTACTTACTCTTTTATACTTTTGAGGTCTTTCTAGAATTTTTCTCAAAAAAGTTGCAAAAACAAATCTCGTTAAAACGACCGTAGAAAGTAGACACGTAATATATCGTAATCACATAATACACCACCAAGAAACTGCGTAACACTTTGTAATTAAGTTGTTCGCGGACAGCGCGGTCGAACAGTGAAGAAACTTCATCCCCCCGCTCGTTCTCGCCCAATTATTTAGCGTCGACTTCCACGGTTACAGAATGTCTACCGTCGCATACTATCTGAATAATTGAGGGTAATTAAGTTATCTCTTCAGGAGAATGAAAGACTCTTGTTCTGGTGTAGAGGGTGTACGTAAGTGCTGCCATAATTATGCTGTAATAAATCGACGAGACAGCATTTTTCTTCGTTCGCTTTCTGCAATCCTGGAATCAGATCCGGGTTTGTCAATAATTGATCTAATCTTAGTACTAAACAGGAATAGAAAATAATATTGTAAAAGATGTGGCGTATTCTCAAAAAGGCAAAAGTACACGAAAGTTACTATATTTACTTTCTCAACTCGACAACTTGTTATTTAGATCCATTATATCCTCTGCGAAGTATTGGTTAAAATTCCACGAAACTGCCGTGTAAAATAGACGATTATAAGAAAATCTATATTACGCAAGGTCTCACTCGTATCACTGTCATCGAGATTCATGTAGATTCTCAAGCAGGTGAAGAACCTCGGACACAATGATGCTCGACGATCGACCATAATCATCGTGAACGCTACGTGAGTTCACCGTCCCTGGTGATCCGTATGCTCGTATATATTTGCACCTGCATTACCGATGTCGCCATTCCGTGTTACCGTAACCAAGATGTTCGTCCGACAAATAATACAATAAGCGCTCGAAAACCGGTAATTGGTCGTAACTACATCTGAGAGTTCTAATTCATTCGAATTGTATGAAATGCATGGCTTATTTAAACCATTTAGAACGAATGTTAATTACTTACAGGCAAAAGAATTAATTCCTTGAAATTGTTTATTTATTTCGTTAAACTGGGTTACTTTTTCCTTAAATTGCATTAAGAACTGGCGAGTAGATAAGTGTATGTAAATCCATAGCGACTAATATATATTTATATAATGATGCCGAGAATGCGAAATTATTGATTGAAATCGCCACTTCAGTTTCACTATCCAGTTTCTATTAGGCAACTGTCCATTCGACGCTATCACGTTCTTTACTCATAATGACCGATTATAAAACGTTGTACGTGAAAGATTCCCTTTGATGAAACCTTGAGAGAATCTGAAAATACGAGTCACTCTTCGCTCAATAGATGTAACGATCATAGATCTGATCGATCTAACACTCGATAACGAATCGAAGGTTGGATAAACCGTGATATTTGACCCTACTGCAATCGTTGATCAATCTTGATTCTTCAACTTCTTCTTGAAAGCAAAAGCAGAAATTGGAACGATATAATGAATTCTTTCATATTATCTATGTATACACGTACATAACGTTACGAATTATAAAAATTGTTGAAGTAAACGTGCTTTCGTCGGATCTTTTTGTATAATAGCACATCTTCCGCAACATGCTCTTAAATCTTCAGCAAAAATTCTTTTCTGACTTCGACTTCATGATTTCTCTCTTCAAGTTGGAGTCGTAAACTGAACTTTAGATTAAATTACTAACAACAACAGTAATCACCATAAACGTTTTCACTGTTATTAACCATATTTCTTCGTAGTTGCGCCAACCTATTGCACAAATAACGGCTGAATTCCTACGATTATAACAATAAAGAATTAGAACACAGAGGGACGCGTTTTAAGTAGTACAAATCGACTTTGAACCCTCGTGCTCTTATTATCAAAATTACTCTACCGTGATCATTCTTTTCGAATTATTCTTCGAGAGAAGATCGGTATGAGAATTGCTGTGCATTAAAGAAATCATGGATAATCAATCAACAAATAGTTTGTCTTTGCATGAGGAAGCAATAGTAACAAAGGAGGCCCTGCAAATTATAATTATCCTTTCAGACATTAATACTGAGGTCGTATCCTGATTTCCACGCATGAATGAAGTTCCTTTCTTCATATAAACCTATCCTTTCTCTTACTATTATTTACTTTTCACCTGAATGAAGAAGTTACATTGACCATAGAAAAGGTCGTAATCAAGGCTCATTCGATCGTTTCCTTATGTCGGATAAAATAGTCACAGTCAATGCCTATATTTTCTGGACTGAATCATGGCCCGTTAAAGTAAATTAACCGTTCAAATTCAAGGCTAGATCGGATTACGCATCGATTTTTAAGAAACATACATTATGGTCCAAGTTTCTGTTTAATATTTTAGATGAAATTTTTATTTCTTAACAGGTTATATGATATCCAGTTTATAAGCACTTTTTCCCTGGTATTACGTGTGTAACATGATTTATAGCGTGTCTATAACCTGAGTTATGAGCAATGATAGAGAACTACACGAAGGGGAAATATTTCTTGAAAGAATTTCTTTTTAAGACGTAGTGCAATTTAAAACTATAGGATACAGTGTTAACGTAGAATTACTAATTCAATAAAGAAATGGTAAGGAATAAAAAAGAAATTAGTTAAATTAGTAAACATGCCAATTATTAAAATTATATAACTATTTGTAGAATCGATAAGGAAATTAATTAATAATTAATAATCACAGAAGAACGCTTGTAATCATCCAAATCCCTAGAGACCAAAACGCGACAGCTATATCAACGCTATATTGTATTTATTATAACTGAGTCGACACAACATATACGTCAGTAGCAAGGAATGTGTTAAAAAATTTACAAAAGATACAATGCGATACGAAAAGATAACCCTACAATTTTTATTATAACAATTTAGTATATCATTGGTGAATCTCCAATATATCAAGGCAAACCTGACGTGTAAGTGACGTAAGTGATTACTTACAGTCGATTTCATAAGGTATATATAGCCACACGAAATAAAAAGATTATGTAACATTTTTTTCACTTTTTATTTTTCATCCTTGTTTCTTTCTTCGATATGTATAATCGTAAATTTATCATTAGATTTCTTTCCTTCCTCCATCATCTTGTATTCGTCTTATTTGAATGAACGCTAACAATTTGATACTTTGGCATTTAGGATACATTAAAAATCTTGGATTCTTAGCTCGGATTTCGTTTCGTTATTTTAAGATACCGCATTCCGGATACAGAGGCGACAACCTCGAAGTCGTCATCTCATTACGATTTCACAAATGCAAAACGCCATAAATTCACAGTTTTTTCTTGATATATGTGTTTTTCATATACTAACGATCAGTCAATTTTTTTCATTGTAGAGTAGATCATTTTAGGATAAAAGGAAGATTGTTAACCTTAAGTATGAACAAATATATGGGAGTCAAAATTATTTTGTTTTAAGATCAGTGATAAATAATATAGATATATGTATATGTTATGTTATACATATAATACATACATAATACATACATACATAAATTATATATATATATATATGAATAATAAAGATAAATGTATATATTTTTAAGCGTGTTCTATAAGAACGTAAATTGTTACTAATGAATGTTATATGTTGATGTTAAAGTCACACTTATTGCGGTTTGCTCGCAGCAAAGTAAAAGTGTGGACGACCTGAAACATCGTGAATGACCTCTGCACCTGCACATACGGATCACCGCAGATGCATTCCCTCTTAATCGCGCGGATGTTGCCCAATTAAACAGAAATACGCATAGAAACAGGGCTTCAGCAACATGCTGCTTGTAAACTTCTTCCATGCTGAATTATTTCCAAATCTTCCATCATTATAATTAAACCCGTATTTATTAGCTGCAATACTTTTTGCTATTATTAGGCGAGATTCTTTGATAAAAGTAGCTAAATAATGTTTAACATCTTTTAGAAGAATTCTATACATTCGTTGACGTATAGTCCGTAATATAAAGATTTTTAGATAGGACTAGAAACACCATCTAGGAAATAATGTTTAATTAAACGTGGGCAACGGTATTTCGACAACTTTGAAGATGTTCGATAAGCTAATAAAATATTCATATTATGCAATTCGTCCCTAACGATTTGTGAATCTTGGAAATTAGGAAATCCAACGAATTAGAAACTTGGACAACGTTCATTCAACACACACAATCATAAAAAAATCGAACAGCAGTAGTTTTTATATTGATACATTTTTTGCTTGCCTTGCTAAATAAAAAGTAATATATATGATAAAATAGATTGAGATTTAGATTGAGTTTTATCCATTTATGGGAAATTAAAAATGTAATATGCAAAAATAAAATATTCAAAGTTACTTGTTATAATATTTAATAGATAAAAGAATCTCTATTAAAAATCCTACTCTTTTAATTGTGTTCATAAATATATGAACTTGCATGAATATCCGTAGTCTTACTATAATTTAATCTATATTAAAGCGAAAACAAAGTTGCATAATAAATGAATTGATGTAGAAGATATAAGTATACAGCATCGTCAATAGTGCTCAATCGAGAGACTACAAGTCCTGTCGATTATTGCGCTTAAATACTCGATCAACATATTAGATGATATGCCCAATGATATACCAACATATTGATATGAATTCAATATACTAAATATGTTCATTGACTAGTAGTCAGTCATTATACTATGTATTTTATTAACCCTTGCTGAACCGTCGAGTGGTTCCCACAAACACTATCGATTCTACAACGTATCAATTCTATCTCGTTTCACGGTAAACCCAGGAGTGACTGTTGTTGACAATTAGGTGCTGATCACTTGGCGAAAGTGCTAAAGCTTGGGGTTATTTTGTGCACAATTCTTTACCTAAGCTTACCACTACTTCAGACATCACGGATTCCTTCGTTTATTAATCGTATCGCTATTTTAGTTTCATTTTTATTTGATCTTGGACAAAATTTCAGAAATATACATATTTGTGCAATTTTATGAAATTTAGAATTTATTCCAGATTTTTCTGAAAACTCCATTTTACGCTGTTAGTTACTCCGGTAACATTTTGCTTAATTTATATAGTATTAAACGGGAATTGCTTATATGAATAAAATATTTCCGTTTATTAGTAAAACCTTGAATAAAATTTATAACTAAAGACACCGAATATTCTTATATCTTTTACTTCGAGTATAAATATTTTTAATCACTGTTCCATTAAAGATTTTTAACTGTATTCATCTAGTATCCTTCACTTTCTTTTTCTGCAAACTTTTCTTGAATCACAAATATTCGTATTCAAGATACCTGGAAGACTTGATATATAAAATATAGCCTTAAAAAGGTCGAAAAAATTATGTAGGTCCGACCATTCACCTGACGTTAGAAGGCCATACATATATATCTTGAGACTAAAAATGCTTTTAAGCCGTAACAATTAACTCTTCTTTGTCTATCTCTGATCTTTCAAATAAAATAGTACGTCAGACCCTAATGACTTTAACGTTGGGTATGTTCACCTACGAAATTCTAACTTTTGATGAAACTGAAACTTCTCTACATTGTGTGAATTAATTGCAACAAATTCGAAGTTTTTCAAATAAGTATTATAACGTTTCGTAATATCAAGCAGAACGTCGGAATTCATACATATGAATGTCGCCTTAGTATCTAATTTCCAAGACAAAGATACCGACTAAACTTCGTGGAATTTTATTTCGATGTTTTCAAAATATTCGACCATCTCAAATTATATTGGTCTATTCTCCGATATCAGGTAGCTTGTGACAGACATAAAAGTGTCATATTTCTCACTTTTTGTGTCTGTCACATTCTCTGCTGCATTTTCGTGATTCACGATCAGTCGCCAGTTCATGATTCAATATTATGAAACTCTATGAAATCACTACTTTACGCTTAATGTCCTTTATCATGCAATGAATTTTAAGTTTAAGTATTTGCTCAATTTAGACGCTATGATGTATTTATTTATATTTCCTCCTTTTTCTTTTGTAACTGTAACCTTCTTTTTTCAAGGAATTCGTTTTCATTTTAGTAATGAATGTTATGATTAAAAGTTGATTTTTAGAGTTTCACGAAATGCACTGTAATATTTATTACAAATATATATATGTATTCTTATTATTATTAAAGTTTCGTCTTCCTTTTTCTTGTCCACTTGCAGAAGTGATCGTAAGCAAACGTAATGATACTGATATGTAAAAAAATTATATTAAATGATACTTTCACGAAACGATCGAACAAGTAGGTTTACAATTTTATTATTATTATTCGTAAAGAACTGTGTAACAGAAAAGGTTTATGTAAGGCTCTATGATAAGATATTCCAGACACGACAATCTCACTGAAATCTACGTTTTATTTGTTTCATTTGCACAACATTTTTAACGACGATGAAAGTATAAAATTTAATCAACTACAGTTCAAGTCGCTTACTTGACAAACATCTTCGTCATTGCTTTAGCAATAACTAGAACTTCGAGAATATTATTTAATAGAAAATAAATGCAGTTTGCAGTAAAGCTTGTTGTATAAAAGAAGATTTCGATTATAAAATTGGCGAATGTACGAGGATAGATCGGTTTTAAAATATTTCTTCCTTGGGTATCGTGGTATCCAAACAGTCGTCTTTTCGATTAATGATAGCCATAGTGACCGAATCCGTGACCATAACCATAATAGGGGTAGCCTAAGGGGAAAAGCAGATTAGGATGACAGGGCAACGTCGATGAATATTTTGTTCATTTTATGATACATAATTCTGCTCGTGAATGTGCAACGTCGATGAATATTTTGTCCATTTTACAATAATTGTTAGAAAGGATCTCAAGCAATAATCAAATAAAAATTTAACAAAATTTACTTTATAATATAGTTAGAAATATAAAATCTCACATGATATAACATTTAATGGAATGTCAACTAAAGCTTACAAAAAATTCATTGACGTTGAAAGCACTTTTTCGCGTTCTAAATTTTCTCATGCATTCTGTACTCTTACCATAATGTCCGAATCCGTGGCCATATCCGTAGAACGGATATCTGTAGCTATAAATGTAAGGATAATATCCGCCGTAGTATCCACCTAAGTATCCTGGTTTCGCAGCGACAATGCCAATAATGACAGCCAGCAGCAGGACTGTGTACTAGAAAGAAACATCATCCTCAAAATGTGCATAAATATACATGCATTATATACATGCATAATAAATGTCACAAATCTTATATATTGTTCAATTCCACGAAACTATATTTTTAAAAAATTCGTTTATACACTAACATATTCCTTTACACTTGTTTACCTGTGTATTTTTTCCCCATATAATACCTCCTTTTAAGTTTACGATGTTCTCCAAATATAACTTGTTAAAAACTATAAAAAATTCACAGTACGAAAAACGAGTCATATAACCTGAAGATGTATAAATCATTTACGTCTCGTCGCATTATGAAGGGAAAAAAGAAATACTCCAAACAAAATTTGAATAAAAATTTCTCTTGTCGAAATAGAATATAGAAAACCATCTACACTTGCAGTATTCAGTGATTGCATATTATTTTCAAAATAAATAAGAAATAAAATATTTAAGCGTCAATTATCAATTTAATAACGAGTGAAAATTAATTTTTTTATCCCCTATATGATATATTCACGTGGATAACGCTATTCACAAATCAAATTGATCAACATTTTCCAAAATTTCATCATTTTAGTATGAATGCACTATTAGTGTGTGATTTTTCAAAAATTAAATTATCTTTAATGGAATTGATCAATTTATTTCTTTGTTGGGCATAATGATTTCTTTACTCACAAGTTTCAAGCAAGCCATTCTCTGTCAGCTGACACACCTGTTATCTCCTCGAGGAATTGCACTAATTTTTCCGATCTGTCAGTAGTGTACCACTGTCCGTTCAACGTTGGTCTCCGTTTCTTTTATAACAAAGGCGAGTTCCGCCACGGCCCCCATCAGCAATTTTCCCAGCCTTCGTATTGGCTTCCCTCTGTTAACACTAATAGCAAAGACTGGTATTGTTACTCTGGGATTATGCGAATGCAACACGTCATTATGAAAGAGAGACGATGCAACAACGGTGTTTCGGGGTGGTCAACCGTGTGCACGCCCTGTGAACAGTGCCTTGACATCCAAATTTGCCGAGGAATCTACGCTTTTCGTCTGAGAAACCTTCCATTAAATTTCCCAATGCCTCTTACGTACCTGGAAAGAAGAATACGTTACCCAGAAGAACGTTGTCGTGATATTTGCATTCTAAATTCCGTGGACCCGCTAAATTAGTTGGTCCTCCGCGACAAGAATGGGTTTACTTATTATTCGAGACCTGAACTGGCGACTCGATTTGGAAAATTGGATTTCTTTTTGGAAATCTCATGCATTTGCAAAGCAAGAATATAACGTGATTAGAAGCGAGTCATGTATTTCGAATTGATATATGACAGCTGAAATTATCGTGTTCGTGTCGATCTCAATTTTAATAGTATGAATTTCTATTCTTCTTGTCATTCTTGTGATGATTTACACGGTCTACTGTGTCACTTTGTAATCAACGCTGTTCCTAAAATAACTTGCTAACGCTAGAATTCTATCTATCTGACTAAGATATGCTAATGAAGTTGAGAATAAAACTAAGGATAAAGCGCCGAAATTAAAACTCGGAATAAAACTTCTAAAGTATAAAATTGAGGGAATCGACGTAAAAAATATGCGAGAAAATACGCAATGCATAGGAAATTATTATGCATAGCTTTATCCATATTGTGTCTTAAAAATCTTAGATCTTAAATCTTAGAAAGCTTAAAAATCATTTAGTTCCCCATAAGAGCTGCAAATTCATAAAATTACTATGAAAAATTATCAGTTGGTAATTCTAAGGTTCAGAAGATAAATAGTCAGAATTGTGTCAGTGTACGAATTAATAATTAATATTTATCTAATCATCTTCTAATAATAGATAGTAGAAGTTATTGAATAAAAAAAGATTTTCAACTAGTCATTTCTACGCTGTTGAATAATTTAATTATTACTCGAGTAAGGGCAGTGTGTGCACGAATGCACGATGCGACGAAAGAAGATGCAATCGTGGGTATCGTGATCGAGACAGAAAGAAGAAAAGTTATGGGTTGTGTAACAGGAGCATGGAAGAGGGGAACACGTTACAAAATGGTGAAATTACACGGTATGGGTCGCGGGACGAAATCGAGAAAAAAAAATGATCGTTGCGACACACATGGAACCGAGGATGTGTCTGTCATTAATTGCAGTTAATGTGCGATACTTGTAAGCCTCATTGAGCGTAACGTTGCCCAACTGGATCTTCGTTGAATCAAAAATATTCTGGTGTTCGCACGAATGTATATGAATTTTTCTCGTTCCTTTCTTTCCTTTCATTTTTTATTTTAAATTATTCAGCGAATCCTTTCGATGGACTGGACGAATCGGTAAAGTATATAATATAATCGAAAGTATATTACACCGCATTGAAATTCATCGATGACTCGAGGAAATGCGCAGCACATCTTCTATAACATAATCGCGTAATTGATATATGCAATGAATAATCATTTCGTTTCTCTGGAAAAGAATTGCGTGACTTCACGATTCGTAAATACCTGCTGCATTTCTTTATGTCGAATGTTTCGTTTATCGCGTGCAATTATTGCATATGCATCAGACATATCACGTATTCCGTTAGTGTTTTGCTGCTTGATTTATCGATCCATTTAATTATATAACTTTGTGCACAAATTGTAACCAACAGGTTTGGTTTGGTTGAGCATTTGCAGTCGTGACTCGTAATCTTCATAACTGATCAAGTAGAAACCTGCTCGAATGACCAACATACATACATATATATGTATGTAAAATCAGTTTCGTTATTGAGTGATATTAAACTATTGCCAGCGATATTGTTGCTAATTTGCATGATACATAATCAGCCTCGCCTTAATCATCGCGTCAAAAACATTCAGAATCTAATTCCATCAGTTACGTGATCCTTTTTTCTTGTTTTCACGATAAATACTTCCCCAGAATCTATGATCGGCAATGTTGTGAACGATGAAGGATTTTCCGCGTATTACGTATCACGATTTGTTCACCTTGAGGGGAAAACAATATATCAATTTTATTGCGTTGTTACCGTTCTGGAACCAAATGATCCATTGGAGGACAATCAGGATTCGATTGATTCTTCTGAACGGATAATTGTCATTTTATCTCTTATCTTTGATCACTGGATTAAGGGTGCTTACACAAATTTTTATGGATACAATTAATAGAAATTTTCAATCTAAATAAAGATTTACTTCACCCATTAAATATTATAAATTTGATATTTTATATATTTTTCTATATCATATTTCATTCTCTACGTTTTTGCATCTATACATTTTTCATACATATTATAAATGTCGAGTTCTTAATTGCATCGTGTCATCTTTAATGATCGATTGATAGGTCACATTTGCGTATATAAGAGATCTTTACGAAGGTCACGAAAATTATTAGACCGTAATAGTTGGCATGCGTGATGGGCACGGCGTGTAATTGCAGGATAAGGCCAACTAGAGCTATGGGAACTTTTTTGTATATCATAAGTATGGGAACGTTTCGTTGAGCAATGCCAAGTTACGGCACGTGTCGTCGGATTAGTCGTCAGATAAATTGTCAATTAAGTCGTCGGAACACCTTGTTGGACCTCAATTAAATTTTTCCAACGTCGGAGGCGACCTGAGAACAGGTCGTAATTATAATCACATTGAAAATTTTCCGCTGCGGTTTCCAATAGAATTCGATGATTCGATGAATGTAAAGTGACTATTTTAATGAATCGCTAGGTAAGTATTTGTTGCAATCATCTAGGACAAAGGACATATATCTTTAATCATAGAAGGATCATTTTGCTATTGCACACCGAAATTCCATTTTTCCTGTTTATCCTGCCTATTTCATTCTGTTTATCCTCCTCGTTTTCCTTCGCAGAAGTAATAAAATATTTTTATTATAAAATTGACTCACAGAAATTAACCCAAATAATAAAATTGATATAATAAAATTGACTCAAACAAACTCATTATGAAATTCATAGTGAATTTTGATTGCAATGATGAACACAAAAATAAAATAGTTGCGACAATGCACCAGTGAGATTGAAACAATTGAGGGAGCGCATCATACGTGTCAACAATGTGATTGACACAATTGAGAGAATGTATGCGTCACCGATGTTATTAAAAGAATTGGGAGAGGGTCAGTAGTAGCGAAAATAATAAGGAAATTACAAAGGAAAGAGAAAATGTCCACAATACTTTAATTAATGATCGATACATACAAATGTTTCTTACATTAAATACATAAATACTAACATATTACAATAATTATATTGTGAATTCTTTTGTAGTTTTTGGTGAAATTTAGAATGTATATAATATACAGATATATATAAAATATGTAAAATAAAATACTGGTCATAATTCTTAAAACAAATCTATATTTAAATTTTATTTCTTTAACTATACCCATAAAAAATATATTTTGTATAAAAATCCACAATTTAGTGATAATTATAAATTACATCAAGATAACTGATTCAACGATCGATCACTCGCTACTTTATTTCTTTCTTTGGTCACAAGTCCAAACGAAGCGCGCTTCTTATATCCATTTGAAGTAAGAGATCGAACCTCTTCCGACTTGCTTTCAGACAACATTTCAGCTTCGCTATTGGGGGCTGACCCGGTTTTATGATTTTCATTAGCCTTCTCCGTTTGTTCAGGTTTCTCAGTTACCGCAGGTCGTTTATAATAAGGATAATATCCACCGAAAGGATAAGAATGAACCAGTGGATAACTACTTGGATAGAAATTCAAATAAGGTACAGGTTTGATTCCTGGAAATAGATAATTGTGGAAGCCAAAACGATAAGGTAACCCATGAAACGGTGCCAAAGGATAGGAATGAAAATTAAAACCACCATAGTAGGGTCCATATGGTGGAAAGCCATAAGGATATCCACCATACGGAGGATAATATCCGGTAGAATTGACATCACCTTGTACATTTTCTGGTGATGTTATTTGTTCAGGATGTCCTTGATTCTCAGGTGGATTTTGTGGTTCCACGGGTCTTCTTTGCCCATTAAAGTTCGGATAATAGGGTTGATTATAAGGAACATAAGGACCAAACTTTGAACCATGAAAATAAAACGGATTATAAGGATCATAAGGACTATATGTTCCATTACCACCACCTTGTTCCACGTTTCCCCGATAAAAAGACTCGTTAAAAGGACCAGGGTAAAATCCAGGAAATCCATGATAAAAACCATCGTAATAAGGTTGCTTGTGATGAAAACGAGGACTGTAATCGTATCCCCCTATAGCGGTCTGGCCTTGATTCTGATCATTGATCAATCTAGGCGGGTTACTTTCATCCTGCCCACTACTTGGGTTCACAGGTTGGTTCTCACCTTCGATGGGCCTATGGTGAGAATAGAATCCTGGATGTTGATGAAATGGATAATAAGGAGTAGTAAAGGGACTATGGTAATTTAAGTTAAACGGCCTACGAGTTATTCGAGCGATCTGAGTATTCTCGTTTTCATCGTTTGGGTTAAGCCCTTCGGTTGTTGAAGATTCCTGAGAATTAACAGGTGTCTGAGACGATAGATGATGATAATTCGGCTGAGGGTCAAACTGAGCATAGTGATTTGCGTTAGATAATTGATGTATAGGTTCAGATTTGTATCTGAATCCTGAAGGTTGCTGGTATTGATTGGAATAATGCAAAGGAGCTGCCTTAATATTTACGTCGATAGAATTATCTTTCGTACCACTATTGACGTTCCCAGGTGTTTCTACGTTCAGTTGGTTGTAAGAAATTCGCGCATCGCGATTCGACGCGAATTCGTATGGTTTGTACGCTTCTGAATTGTAATATTTCGAGTATTGGGGTGTGTTCGTTAAGAAACTGTTCTGGAACGTTTGTTTTCCTTCGTTTGAAGAAGATTCACGAGTATATCGCGGATAACGATTGAAAGAAGTATTTGATGAGATTTCGGAACTCTCTGGCTGAGTACGGCCAATGTCTAAGGAGAATTGTGTTTCCTGGATTCTTTTCAGAAGGTTACTCGATGATTGGTTCGATGGTGGATCCTGGTAATCGTTTAGCAAGGTCGTTGACAGGACCGACGCGATGTTCCTGGCGAAAGAAGTCAGTACCTCGGTACCTATTTCGCAACAAAACGATTTAGATGTTATTGGTTCGATATAGTTTTAAAGAATTTCAGAATTTAAATAATTAACTTATCTTTTTATGTTGTTTGACAGGATCTTTTAGCTTTTTTCTAGTTTCTTTTTTTTTTTTTTTTTTATTAATTCGAAATTTTCTGTATAAATACAATCATTTCACATTATTATGTATCTCAACCTTTGCCATTTACATTTTTACATATTTATCGCGTGGATCTTAGACTTTGAAAAGACAGCTAGTATCTTTGTTAGTGGTTTCGTTAATTTGATATTCAAGCATGTTACAACACGCTCGAGACAAATTACAAGAAAGCAAATGTTCGGGTCAATACAGTATGTTGATGTCACAGCTTACGGATGTAAGGATAAACGCCACGATAGTAGATGTGGAAGGCTGAAGCTGGAAGTATAGCCAGAGGCAAACAGACACCATTCAATGCAAACATGGTTTAGTGTAACTAGAAAAAGTCCCAAAGTCTAAACCAAGCGCAATAAGGAAATTGTGAGTGTGATGAATAGTCGAAAGTAAGGAAGAAAAAATTTGCCCGCGGCAAAACCCGTGTTCTACACGTATACTACACAATTTACTAGTGAAGAATTTTTTAGCATAATTGTGTCCATGAGGATTAAAAGCATGCAAGTTGAATTGAAATAGGAATTAAATAGACAGATACTTATTTTTGAAAGAGTTACTGTACAATTATATTTAAAAAATTTACTTCTGCGTCAAATAGCGTATTTGCAAATAGAAAGTCTGTCTAAATTATTCTGTTTGAATTATTATTATTATTAAATTAATTATTACAATCGTCATCAACTAAAAGTATTCGAAGTGCCACAGAAATTCTGAACGAACAGAAACCAGAAATTTTCATAATTAGAGATAACATTTCATGTACTATATTATTTAACATTTAAATTGGAAATCATAAATTAGTTGTCACGATTCAAAGATATAAAAGAAGTGACTCGTCTGCCATGAGAAGCATCAATGTAGGACGAAGATTGTCATTTATCGTCATAGTTGCGAAAGTGCTCTTTTTAACCTGTCAACGGGGATCCTATTAGTGTTCGCGAACTCACGTGGATAATGCAACGTGCGTGCATCGTTCATGAAGACCAACTGGCATGCATCATATTGGATGTCAATTACACTTTCTCTGTTCGAATACTTCTGCCATCGTTTACTTCATACAAGATTGGCCAATTTCGTATATTTACATATACTTACAAAGATCAAAATATGTTTAATTTGTCTTTTTGAATTTCTCCATTGACCATAATAAATCAGGATAGAACGAATTACGCGATTTATTAAAGCAGCTTTGCAGTTTTCCTCAGCAGTAAACAGAGTAATTTAAACAAGCTACTAAGTAATTAAACAAGTTTAAAGATTCGTAAACGTCAAGTGCATTTTATAGCGAACAATTTCAAATATCGGCGCGATTTAATATCAAACGATTCTAAATATCAACGCATTTAATAAAATAAAACTGATCTCATTCGTCTCGTAGAATTTTCCTTTCTAAAAATAATTGTCATTGTTCTAAAAGCAGTTCAAGGGTGTGCATAGTGATGTTTAAAAGCGTTTCCCAGAACGGAATAATAATCGACTTACTGAGTCCGCTTTTTGCCGCGTTCACGTTGTCCCGAAGAATCCATAGACTAACGATCACCGCCGTTATCTGCAATGAAAATTAAAGTAAAAATAGTCAATGGGAAGAGTGAAGGCTTTCCTTCTCTTTTTAAATGAGGAAAATATAAGCTTCCCTTTGAACTACGTAATACGGAGCGAGTAATGAGAGGCTCGCGATACCGTGCCCGCCAATTTTCTGTAATACGATGTTTTATTTTTCATTATGCAATGGGAGAAGCTACATGCTCAAACCCGAAGATCAACGCACTGTTTCATACATGACACACTTGGTTTGCACGTGGTATGGCCGATTGTGAAAATTTTGCGAGCAGGCAATCGCGGAGGCGGAAGAACGTCTCTGAGTTTCGAAATGTTTTGATTCAAGCACTTCTGTTTCAGTTTTCTCTGTATTTAGTTTTTTTACACGATTGTAATATTGGCTTTCGATTTAGGATTTTAATTATTTTAAATTTGAGTTTGAATAAAAATTTTGAATTAAGGTCTGACTTAATGTTTTAGACGATTACGATGTCGGATTTGGATTAAATTTTTCAACCTTCTCAGATTTGAGTGTGAGTAGAAATGTTGTATTAAGTTTGAAATAACTTATGATTTTTTAATACATTACGATGTTCGCTATAAACTAGTTTTAAATTTAATTTTGATAAATATTTGTAAGCATAACTTTTTCATTTTTTGTTTCATTGACCAGTGTCGCTATTTATGAGCAGTTATCAAAGTATGACAGGTATTCGTGTTTGTTTACAAGATATAGCACTCTTGCAATGGAAACTCATCAATATTTCTCATTTAGTTTTCATGGAACCTGTTATCCACGAGATTGTGACCTATGGCGAACGAATTGATCGTAGCAAACTTGTTGCTTCCTGAAATATCTAGAATTCCAAGAATAAAACTGAGCGAACACAATCGAGAAAATAATCGACCACGGTTATATAACATTAAAATTGCATTGTGAAAGGTGCGGCACGCATGAAAGGAACCAAAGAAAATAGATTGCAATTATTGTATCACTCGTCGCAGTCCGCATAAGGAAATAATTGTGTGAATTGTTACTTATTATTCGCGACTTTTCATATGATCGTAATTATGGACTTATATGACTGCACATCAGCTTACTAATGCATAGATACTCATTTATAGAAATCAGTAGGTACTTTCTAAGTACTAAAAATTCTTTCTTTTCAGAAATATTTTCTCTTTCAAATCAATCTCCAGTAACAAATAGTATCTACCAGAAGCTAAATTCTGATTTGATACTGTCTGGATAGCAACAAATATGTATGTGTAAGTATTATATTATATTGATAACTGATAAATGTAGATATATTATCATCAGTGATCGATTAATTGATTATCGAATGATCTTTACAGCGAAAAGTTACACGAAGCCAAGTACATAAATCTGTTCGGCACGTATCAATCGGCAATAAGTAAATCGCGTAGAAAGCAAATAAGGAGTTGTATTCCCGTTTCATTCATGGTTTATTCATTCACGAAGTTAATTTCTACAAGCGGCGTACACCGCGATCGCAATAAAATACACATGGTCACTCACGATTTATACGTGCCGTAGTCCTTATGAATGGTCACTATCGCGATCTAAAGTTGTACCCGAAGAACGCCCACGTTTCATCTATTTTCTAACGAAGCTGACATATAAGTTTCCATTGAACAATAGCAACCGATCAATGAACGATCCGACTGTCGTTCGACATGAACGATAAAAGGATTTTCCAACAATCGATATGAATCTGTGTCCGTTAATTTAACACACATATTTGTTCTCTTAATTAAACGTCTGGGAAACATAACACAATAAAACACCTTGTTGACAATCAATGTTTCCTTTTTTCTTCTTTCTATCAGTGACGAAGATTTTATGGAATTTATTGCTTTAGATAGATATTCGTTTACAGTTAATTGCATTGACTCCAAGTGGAACGCGTTCTCAGAACATGATGTACATGCATACTGTCTCATATTGTTCTGGTCGGATCGTAATTAGCACGATTATGCAACGTCTAAGCCTTTTTTCTCGCAAGGACGTGCACTTGCGAATATATTAGTGCGAATCTAACACACGACGTTTGCAGAACGATTCATTAAAATTTATCTGACACGTGTAAATCTGATACAGCATCTGTGCACTACACTGTTTGCAAATAGCAATAAATTTTCATGGCTACTCAACGATTACGATTTTGTTGCGACGATTAGAATCAACGGCGACAATTTCATTTTACGATTACATACTCTGAGATCTGTGAGGTTTGCGTACCCAAACTTCTTTTACGGAATTTAATCGAGAAGTTTCACTGACTTGTTTCAAATTTATTATACTTTATCATCTTCTGTAATTTATATACGATACATCGTGCGGCGATTAATTTTTAATCCTTATTAATGATTTATGATGTTCGTTTATGCAAAGTACCGGTACGATATTTTTTTATATTAAATATATATGATAAGACAATCTGACAGGTTTAACAAACGATAAAGGTAGCGGTATTATGTAAGAAACAATTGGTCGGTGTACATCGTTAGAGGCAAACGAAACGAAAATGTATTTTCTCGATTGACGGTTCAAGAAAGTAGCCGCGTTACCGCATGGTGCATCGATGTAGGACGAATATCATCTTCACAGTTACGAAACAGTTGGTTTTTTTTCTCTCTGTCAACGAGGATCGTATTAGCGTTCATATAGGTACTCACGTGTAGAGGGTAATGCATCGTGCGTGCAGCTCGTGACGACTAACAGGCATACACCGTACCCGATGTCATTTATACTTTCTCTCCATAAACGCTTCTGCCCTAATTCAATTGATATAAGTCCAACCAATTTTGAATATTTCATACGTAAACGAAATTACGTGTAATTTTTTTACTCGAATTTCTGATAACTAATGCAATCGACAAATGGTCGATCAGTTTTATATATTTCATACGGGAATATCATCATCGAATCTATATAATTGATACACACAGAAATGGTATCAATTGATCGTTTGATTCATTCTTAGAATTGTAATTTATTATTTAGATTGAGTAATAATATAGTTTATTGTATAATCAGGAAGGAACTAATTTAAAGTAATATTTTGGAATAGAATTACAGTATACGCTACGGAAATACTGATTCACAAGATAGAAAGTTGTCGATCACATCCGAATTATATACTTGTCATATCACCATCAATCTTTTTCATTTGCTACATAGTGATTGAGAGCATATAATTGAAGGGATACTTACCTTACATATACTTTTAAGAAGCAAGTTGCTAAAGAGGAATAAAAGTATTCTAGCGATTTCTCATATCTTTAATGACACTACCTAAAAAAGTTTCATTTAACTATGATTTTTAAATACACATACATACAATCATACGTGACAATAAATATAATGAAGTTTTTGGAATGTATAATGAAAATTTTAAAGCTTTTGTACTTTTTATTAGAAATTTTTTATAACTAATGGAATTCAATATCCTATGTGACTGATCGTGCCAACAACGCCAGGAGCAACGACACCACGAGCATTGTAAACTTGTACAGGTTGCGGATGCACGCCTACCAGTCTCGTTGCCCTAAAATTTGGATTGACAACTACCGGTTGTACATTTCCGAATCCATTTAATTGCTGAGCCTGAATGGAATTAAATTGTTGTCTCATGAATCCTGGATACTTTGCCAGCATTCCAGTTACGCTTCCGTAGGGAATGCCTCCTAGAATAAAATAATAATAATTAGTAAATAATGGAAAATAACAATTCGTAAGTAAACATCGTAGTTCTAATAAGTGAATCGAATTAAAATTGGATAAAAAGTTTAATTAAAATGATAATATTAATTATACTTTATCGTATAATTTTTTAATAAATTAAACAATATTTTTATCCTTGAAGTAGCAATTATACTAACTAACTTTATATTTAATTTAGTTTCATTTTTATATTGACTTAAATCTTATACGTTCCGAGCGATATAACATGAAGCAGTCGATATCGCCTACGCAAGTGTTGAAATCTCCACTCGGCGCATTGAAATCTCTACGATTTCTAAATCACACGCAATAAAAATGTATAATCAGGTCCAATATTTTTATATCCTGTTTTTATAACCTTGCTTAGTATGATGGAATTTGTGGTCTTCTACTCTGATTCTCAGAAGATAAACTGTTTATAATAAAAGTGAAAGGAATTCGAGCGAAATGTTCTCGAAACGCAGTGTCGTCCTCTGTCGTGATTCAATCGAATGTGAAAACACGTTTGATTACTTTTATCAAATTTGAAGTTAGTTATAACAATAATGCACACATAGAAATAGCAAAATTACAAATTACTCGCAGAGAAACGAAAGTTAAGGAAATTTCTTGATATTATGTAATGTAAAAGGAAAGTAAGAAGACTGACTTACCATACGCCAATCCGTTCACCATCTCTACGATTCCTGCGCTGTCCGGCGCAACTGTCGATAAGTTCAGCAAACCAACCATAGTTAACAGTAGAATGATCTGTAAACAATTAATTATTGCCATTTTATAAGCAGACGCTAAAATGAAATGGGAAAATCCTAGTTGTTTCTGCTGGCTAAATCAATGTAATTTTTGAAGCTGAACGTACTTTATCGCTCTTTTATATGTGCTTTCAATCAGATACTGAAGACAAAGAAATTATCTTCCCATATTATTAAAACAATATTCAGTTCGTCGATATAACAGAATTTAATCAGGTATATCAGATTCTCAATTAAGAAATTATTAACGAGGTAAGCCTATTATCCTCGAATTTAATTTCGCGATAGCAAACTTAGGTAATGGCAGTAAACGACAGTCATCGATAGAAAGTATGATATTATTTGCATGTTAGTTTTTATCTGGTAATATAAATTAATTATACCGTAAAAAGCAAAGTGTCTTATCGTTACTCGAATATAGAAATCTCGCAAAACGTTAAACAAACATGTTTGAAATATTAACTGTTAGATGTTAAACGTTTTCGCTTTCTCCTGTGATTTTATTTTTGTTAAAAAAAAGAAAGAAAGAGAAAAAGCAGGAACATATATATGCAGCTAAAATACACAGTTTCATTTGGATGCATCGTTTAAGTTTACTTTTATTTCAGCACACGTAGTCGTGTTTTCTGTTTGTCGAATCGTAAAACAAGAACGAAACTCGAGTACAAACTTGAAGATTGAATTATAGGCTCGGCGTAAGGTTACTGTTAGTCAATCCAAGGCCGGGATTTCGTTTCCACTAATTTCGTTATTAGAGAACACTGTAAACGAGAGAATTCGCGTAAGGCAGTGATTATATTTCAACTATTAAAATCTAACAAATAATGGAAAGCAGATATAAATTACACAGCCACGAAATTTGGTTTAAATAATTATTTCGTTTAAATTCACTTCAAAACGGTTCGATTTGCAAAGTTCATTAAACATGTTTTTAGAATTAGCATTACTGTGAAACATATGGACCTTGGAGAACACAATCACCTCTCTTACGTTAGTCACGCGAGTCATGTTGCTGTGACTATTTTCTCTTTTTCGTTCTAGTTCGAACGCTTATAAAACCCGATTTAATTATCACGTGAGGAACACCGATTTGACATTATCAAAGCATATGTTTACCGAAATGTTTTATCGCTTCCTTTTGCTTTTATTAATTCAATATTTTGTAAATGATTAGTATACACGAACGTATCTAAAGATTATTAGAAATTAAATTGTAACATTTAATATTTGAAATTTGGAAGAAAAACGAAAATTTTAACGAACAATCATTGCGTTTAGATAATTTTCATTATTTTAAATCTTTTATATCGTTTAACTCTTTTCTGTCAAAAACACTATTATAATAACACTTTATCGCACTTCACTAAGGAAATTAATATTTATATATTCTCATATATGTATAAAAGTCGTCATTTAGAAATAAATGTAATAACTATACTGTTAAGGAACATCACTCATTTAAGATCCCATTTTTAGATGATTACGAAGTGCTTTCTTATTTATTCTTATGTAAAACGAGCACAAGTGCGACGACATACCTTCAAAGGAATCATATTGACCTTTTGGTAGTCACTTTGCAAGACAAGAAGGAAACTAAAGCACGAAACTAAAGATCGAATTATATACGGGGCTCGGTCTCGCAGTTGGCCAATCAAAGGCTTGTATTCCCTTTCAGTATCGAGTGTTATTCATCGATACAGGATTTTATTAGAATGCAGTACGTACCTAAATGGAGGATATCGTCCACCTTAACCTTGGTGAACGTCCAGCTACCACTCACGTCGGTCGTGCCAACAGAATAAGGTAAATACTCTGTAATTCGTATTTTTATCAGGGAAAATCTGATTCCGATTGGGAAATATTTGAAAGTTGTTCATTGCACGTTGCTCACTAAACAAATTGAAAATTGAAAATTTTGTTGCCTCATAGGTATTACAATCGTCCAGCAAATATAATTTCACTATCAAATTTGATTAATTAAATACTAAAGAATAGATGTATTTATATTAATCTTTATACACTCAGTTATTGTACTAAATATTTCCACTTTCCTGACTGAAGAAATTGAAAATTGTATTACAACAAATAAGTATCGAAATAGATATCTAAATATAGCTAAAGATCTCGTTAATTGAATACTAAAGGCTATTTTGATTAATCTTCATACGATCAGTTATTGTATAAGATACTTCTGTTTCACGCATTAATTACTAGTAACTAATTACTTTGCCTACATAGTTTCTTAGCCATAACGATATTCAGACCATGAAGTTCATAGGTGCATTTGATTTAATAAGACGATTATTTTCTAAGCATCGAGTAATTAATATAATAGCATGGATCATTATTCTAAACTGCATAATAATCGTTAAGTGCAAGTACATCATTCTTCATCGACGAATCATTCATCACGTCTGCAGTACGATAAACGGAAGAATGATTCAGAAGTTACTTACTAAATTCCATGGAGAAATTGTGACGTTCTATTGTACTGAATTGGATCAAGGATATCCACTTTAGAACAAGGATTGATGTTACGTAATGAGCGCAACAATTTAGATTATAATCAATTGTAGAAAGAAATAATTAACATGTTAGTAAAACGCTAGAAATTCGTTAAAGATTGTTTATGAAGATTTTTCAAGAATTTTTTAAGGTTTCTTTAAGGATGTTTTATGAATTTTCTTAAGATCTTTTATGGAATTTTTTTAATTAAGTGAAAATATTTTAGTAATTTTTTTAAAAACTTTTTTAAGGATTCTTTAAGGACTTTCTTGTTTTTTGTGCAACGTTCATTTTTATTCAAATAGTCTGATTTATGTACAATGTACATGTAATAGGTAAAGAACTAACGATATCAAATATGTAACTTTATTCGTTTAGTAAAAGATTTATAGAATTAATGTCATTATAATTGTAACAAATTTGTTTAAATGTTAGTTAGAATAATTTCGATTTATTACAGAAAATAGTTTGCAAAGATTTGTTAAAACGTTCCATCCTGATTTCTTTCTTCACATTTTCTTTGCGCTATCTCTTTTACTCGCCTCTTGCTTTACACCCAATGAATATGACCGTTCGATCTCCATCCTTCCAGCATTATAATTATTTCCTTTCCACAAGTTATTTAAGTCTGAAAACATTGCACAGGTAAACGTGATATACTTTTTACCAACTTGCCCTCAAAAACTAGTCTAAAACAAATTGTTTCATAAGTGACTCATAATCACTAAAATAACTCAAATTCGTTTCGCCTTTCTAAAATACCGTATCACACAAAACTCTCTCAATATGTCAGGTTAATGAAAGGAAACTCTAATGGTAATCTCTAATGAGAGTAACATCATCTTAACGTGTCATTAACATCCTTTCCAAACAATTTCTACTCGTCTACATAAGTCTTTCCCAATTAGCTCAGCAACAGCACGATTTTCAATTTTTCCTTCTTTTCTCTGGACTCTACTAAAAAGACCTTAAAGTACTGGTATAAAATACAAATAAAAAATAAGCATTCTTAAAAATCATAATTCTCCGATATCCAAGAAACAGTAGAAATAATTTCCCTGGAACTTTGTTCGGTCAATTGAAGAGCTCTGTTCTGAGGTATAAAATTCGCATCTGTCTTCAATATGCTTCCAATCTCGTAATCATTATGAGTTTTATCAAAGTCACTCAAGGTTTCTATCCTAGCGTCCTTGAAATCGAACCTTTCATCACTCTTGACAGGAAGAAATATTCTCTTCGATTCCTCTGCTTCCTTATTCTGATTCACGTCAACCAATCTTTCCTCCATAGTTTCGTTCCCTTGATTCTTTCCTCGACCATCGTTCACCTTCTCTAGATGCTCCTGTTTTATAGAACCTTTTACAGATAGTTCTTGATTTCTGTCGTTTTTTGCCGATTCGTTCACTAATTCATTCGTTTGATTCTTCTTTCTGCTTCTGGAATGCTGCTCCGCTGTACCAGTTTTACTCGAAGTATCTGTCTCGTTGCTAGCTTCGTTGACAGATTTATTCAGGACGTTAGAAATGTAATTCTTCTTCGAATCTTTACTCTTCTGATTTCTCCTTCGAGCAATTTTAGAAGCTGACGTCGTTGTTGCAACTAAAGAAGTAGATTCGACCGTGGCAACCGTGGTAGAAGAAGGTTTCTGTCTTCGACGAGCTCGATTAGCTTCAGTGGCAGATTTTGTCACAGTTTCCATTGTAGAAATAGCGTTCTTCGATGGCCTTCGTCTTTTCTTGCTTGTCTGCTTCGTGGAATTCTCAATTTCTCGAGGACTCTCGACCACGGTTATTCGAGGCTCGGAATTGTCTAAAGTATTCTTCACCAACTCGCTCGAGTTTCTACTTTCAAACAAGGTATCCATAGAACTATTATCTATCGATTTTTCTCTATTTCTTGTTTTCCTGCTTGGGACTAATGTCACATCTTCAGGAACAATCATTCCTCGGGAAATACCTCTAGATTTATAAGAAGTCACAGATTCTTTTTCTTCGAGTTTCTTTTCCTGTGACGAATCATTCTTCGTTTCTTCCAACGTTCCCATCTCCTCTGAATTGTCTTCCAAAGTCTTCTTGATCGATCTACTAATTTCTTCTATATTTCTCGATTTGATATTCGTCAATTGTTTGTCCAGAGGTAGCTTAATATTTCTCGAATTATATCTGCTGCTATACCTCATTATTGGTCTATACTCGCTGCTACTTTCTATATTATCTGAAGTTCTATCTTCTGAAGTGTCAGTATCTATTCGACCCCAAAATCGGTATCTTCCACGTGGATAAGTATTCGTTCGATATTTCGTAGCAGAGGCTTCCTCTGCTTCTTCCTCCTCATCATTGAATTTTCTTAGCAAGCCTTTACGCTTCTCTGCCTCTCTTTTTCTATCTTCTCGTGCTAAACGTTCTCTTCTTTCCCATGGATATTCGTATTCGTAATTCATTTTATCGCGATATCGACTACGTCTCCGTTTCCGTCGGTCTTCTTTGTCTTTATACCACGGAAAAACATATTCTTCTTTCTCTTCGTTGCTTTCTTGCGTTTCTTCGGAGTTTTCCTTTGGATGGAATCTTTTGTAATTGAAAAATGGAGGATGGTAGAAGGCTGGTTTGTTTATACGTGGACCAAGCTGCGAATATTTTTCATCTTCATAGTTCTCTGCTGGAGAAGATGGCCTAGAAGTATATGAGAAAGACGTTCGATCTTCCTCTGATTCGCTTTCTTTCGATGCGACGCTGCTTTCTTCGGAAGATTCTGTGCTTGACTGAACTTTCGTCTCTGTCTGTGCTTTCTCCGAAGATTCTTCATTGGAAAAATATGATTGATGAAACGGTTTCGAAGTATCTTCATCCTTTTCCTTTTCATGTTCGTTTCCCTTCTGTGTTTCATTGAAATTCGTAGAGTCTGAAGTTTTGTTATTCTCATCAGAACTATTAGTAGTATTCAATGAAAATGATTTCTCGAAGTCTTCGTTTGATAATTCTCCATATTTTGGAGGATCGGTATCCAGGAAGCTTTCCAAGTTAAAGAATTCAGTAGAAGTCGACAATTGTGGCTTCTGTGTGGTTGTTGTTACTTCACCTTCGTTCACACTTTCATAAACTGCATAACCACTTCCTGTTTTATTTACACCTTCTTCATTTGACTGGTTAATTAGATCATATTTAAAATTAGTAAAATTTTCAGATTTGTTCTGGTAATCGTCTTTGGTATTATTGCTCATATATTCTACGTTGCGGTTTTCTTTCACAATTTCTTGACTGTCGAGTTCATTGACTTTATCTGTGGTCGTCACAGTTTCTGTCCAATTAATTTTATTAGTCAAGTCCAACAAAGAACTCTCTGTAGTGGTTAATGTTTGGTTTGAAGGGTTCTTTCTTCTAATATAATTATACCTTGGCTCGTTTCGTCTCTTGTCTTCTTCCACCATAGTTTTATTCACAAATTTGCCAACATTCCAAAGATCACCTTTTGGTTTCGAGTACCTTATCCTGTCTTTAATCGTGTACACAACTTTTTGAGATTCTTCCTCTTCGTGATCGTCTTTATTATTCGAAGAATTAATCGTTACACTATTCAGAATCTTCGATTTTCTCTTTGTATCGATCGTTTTTGGAAGTTTGGTGGAAGTCATTGAATTTTCTTGAGTAGAAGAATCTTTGTCGTCCTCAATCGTCGAATTTTCCAAGTTTCTTAGTTGATAATCATTTTCCTTCCACTTCAAGAACCTATTTCCTATTTTGTCTTCTTTCTTTTCCGCCGACTGTGAGCCCAATTCAATGGAAGCAACTAATAATTTTCTTTCACGACTAGAGTTCAAGTCATCCTTCAGATCCCGTTTATAAATGCGGACTTTTCGACGACGTTTCACAGTTCTAATCCCAATTACAGGTTTCTGTACCGGCTGAACCCTTAATCGACTTTTCTGTGGAACTCTAATTCTCTTGTACACACTTTGTCTGTACCTATTCTGATACTTAGGCATCGGTCCTTTAATATTAATTCTCATATCACTCGGACGATCCATGATATCTATCGACACACTATTCTTCTCTTTCTCTCTTTTCCTGTAACTCGTCGAATTTGTACTAGAATTCGTTTTAACATCATCCACTGTATCATCCATTAAAGTAATTTCGTCTGAAGCTGGAATCGTTGTCGTCTCACGAACCTGATAAGAATTCGCTAAATTCTTTATGGTACCCATAACGTCCTCATAAACCTGACTCTGATATGGTATACTATCTGAAAGCTTTATCGAGGATATTTCACTGGCAGATGTGACAGGACGTCTCTCAATTTTCTGTGGCCTTTTAGAATTTTTCGTATACTTAGTCCGTGAACTTTGAACTCTATAACTCTCAGGTCTTCTTCTTGTTCTTGGCGTCGTTCTTGGATAAATTTTATATCGAATTCGCCTTGTTTTCTGAGCTACGATGGGATTGGAAATGTGTTTTCGAAGTTGTCGATAATTCTCTGGCCTCCTAGAAGATTTCTGTATCACGTGATCATCCTCTTCTTTAGGGAACATCATGATTCTCGAAACGAACTGCTTGCCATTTATTTCAGCTGGAGGAACTGGATCTTCCACTTGTTTCTCTAGAAATAAGGGATTATCGAATGGATCTTCGTCAAAGTATTTAGCCTTGAAACAGTCGAGCTTGTCTCCTAATCCTTTAAGACGAGGAAGATTCCCCTCCGGATCTTTATTTCCTACTGGTTCTTCTTTCTCTGGTAATACCTTTAAATTAGGCTCCACCTCGTCACATTGCATATAAGCATCCCTCGAATTGTAAAAGTCCATGGCTCCGTATGTTTTCGTAGGTAATCTCTTAGGATCTACCGCGTATTTTAAAGCAGATGGAGTTGGCATCTTTTCGTTATTGTAAAATGGATATTTTTCTATATTTATGGTAGCTTCTGTGGTAGCAGTACTTTCATCAGCATGATCTTCCTCGGTTAGTTCTTCCACGTAATCGAACTCTGGAACTTCGACATCAATGTCAATATGTTCTTCGTTTTCGTCATCTTTCCCTTTGTTAATTTCTTTATCGTTATCTTCCTTACTTTCATTCGTTTCTTCGTTAAAACGACTGTTTATTTCCTGGTTTATGACATCCTCAGTTATCGTTGGTGCCTCGTCTAATAATTTTGCATGCACTTTTAACTCGTCCTTTATTTTAGAAACCTCTTCATGAACATCTTTCTTTTCTTCCACTGAATCGATCACTTTTTCTTCTTTCTGCCCATCAGTCACCTGAAATGTTTTATTTAATAATTCTATACGTTGTTTTAATTCTTTCGCCATGTTAGAGTCATCCTTTTTAACGTCCTTTCTCTTTCTTACTAAATCAATCAGATTTAATTCTCGTTTCTTTCTTCCGGACACTTTAGATGTTTCATCCAATAATTCTTCACGTTCTTTTAATTCATCCCTCGCTTTAAAATCTTTTTTTTCAACGTCCCTCTCCTTCCTGACCAAATAAATCACATTTCCCTCCTCTTTCTTTCCATCGTCATACCTCGGCGCCCTCAAATTGCTTTTAATACACCCATTCCTCCCATTATACCCATTCACATCTATGCTTTCTCTTTCCACGACACGCGACTCTTCTCCCCAATCCTTCCCACAATGTCTCGATTTCTTCTCCTCAAACTGTTTTGCCTGCGACGTATCCAGAACGAGCCCCACTTCCAGGTCGCGTGTCACTTTCTGCGAGCAATTTCTCTCGATCGATGGATTTTTCGCTGCTCGTTCTATTTCACCTCGATTCGACGTGCCATTGTTTACTATCGAGCCTTTCACGATATCGCTTTCGTCATCAACTCCGACAAATCTTCTTTTACGCCTTTTTGCACGAATTCCACGAACCCCGTCGAGATTCGACGCCTGACGAAACGGTCTCAGAACGTTTCTGCCCTGCTTCGACCCGTTTCCGCCACGATTTACGTAATCTATCGGTTCATTGTGCCAGATTAAATCCTTCTGCGGCGGCGGAGCGCCTCGAATCAAATCAGACCCTGACTTCGTGTTTCTCTTGCGATTTAGAGGATGTCGTTGCATCTGTGGTAAATCGAAATAAATCCGATACATTCTAGGATTTTTGTATACCTGACGACGTTGTTGAGAAACCGGAATCGAGCTCCAGTCAGACAGCGTGGTGTCGATCTCCGGTTTACTTCGCGGAACAACGTTGTAATAATAATAATCTGGTGTTTTTTGAGGAAGTGGGGGTCTCAGTATAGTTAAGTCTTGTAGATTATTTTCAGTGTTAGACAGAAAAAGATTGTTAGGTTGTAAACTGTTTGGATGTTGAGGATTTCGATACAGACTGTTTGGATGCTGGTGTTGAACATTTTTCAGGTTTTTTTCGTTCTTCACGTGCATCAAAACTTTCATGTAATTTTCATTTATTGAGACAGGTTTCTTCGTAGTCGTCATATCGGTCAGTTGTTGGTTTATGATACTCGATGTCGATAATTCCTGATTTGAAGATTGAATGTTAAGATTCAAGGGTTTTTGAGGTTCTTTTGATTTGTTTCTAATTGTAATTTTGTAACGTGGTTTGCGATTGCTCACCGAACTTAACGTTGGATTGAAAAGAGAACTGTCAAAGTTTTGGTTAGATTCTTCGTTACTGTTTAAAATCTTTTGGGAATTCAATAATGAAATTTCTTGATCATTCATAAGTATCTTATCACTATGAGATTCTAAAAAGGAAGGTGGTTCCATTTTTAATTGTTCATCGGAATTAATCGATTGCCACAGTTCGTCCATACTTGCGCTATCCACAGGTAGCAATTCACTACTCTGCCCATTATTTTTTAAATATGCTGAATCCACAGAACTATGGCCAGATGTTATTTCCTGAACACCTAAGATCTCAGGTTCCAAGATTGGAAATATGGTCGTAGGTTCTTCGTAAACAGAATAAGGTACAAAATTATTCAAATTTCTAATATAGGGAGGTTGTGCGAGATTCTGATTCAAAGTCGTTGATTCCGATATCAATGGAAATTCTGTGGTTGTCAATTGATCCTGCCTTGTTTTAAAATAATCCCAGAAGAGTTGACCGTAGCTAACAGTCGTTGGATTCTCCTCAGTGCGTGTAAAATCAATTATATCGACGTTAGGCGAAGATTTACTATCGACTTTGTATTTATGTAACCCTGAAGAATTCTGAGACCAATTTTCCAAATCTTTTATGACACTCGTAGTATCCGTTGTACGATCCATAGAAATTATATTCTCATGCATCGACGCTGCAGTAGAATTCTCAACATTTTCAGACGATGACAATTTTCTTCGTTTTTTATCCGTTTTCTTTCTTCTTTCCTTCATTCTGTCATAATTATCACGTTCCCTTGATCCAGCTGAGGTTTCCATATCAGTGGTTGTCTGAACTTTCTCCAGTTTACTTATCTCAATCCCTTTCTCCATTTCTTCAGCTTCTCTTTCCAAATCCTCCTGCAGCTTCTCTATTCCCTTTTCAGCAACTAATTTTGGATTTACTAAAACATTATCACTGATTTTGCTCGTTGCACTCGTTTTAGGAGGAGCACTATCATCTTCATCAAACTCCTTGAACTCCTCTGGTTTAATCTTCTTATAGTTTTTATCCTTTGTCTCGTTCTCTTCTTTCTCGTGATTATCATCATAATCATCGTCTTCAGATTTTTTCTTAAGATCTAAATGATCGTGCAACTTCCTGGCGTAACCTTCGTGAAAATCAGCGTCTCTGATATGTCCAGCATGATCATACGCAGAATCTTCGTAGCCTTCTTCCGTATAAACCGTGTTCACTTTAGTATTCTTCACCACTGCCCTTAATCTTGCTGCGTTTTCCTTCTCCTCTTCAGATTCCGCGTTCTCTATAGCTTTCTTTCGAGGCAGCTTCCTCAATGTATGAGTTTTTCTCACTTGAGCGTACAGTTTCGTTGGTACAAATTCTAAGTGAACTTTTTTGTCCTTTGGTGGCTTGGCCCATTCACCTGGAGCAGTGTATTTCGGTTTTGTTGGAACGTTTCTCGGTTCTTCGTGCTCTGAATAAGGAATCGCGTGATCAGCTGGTCCATCAGGCTCTTCTTCTTCGGAAGAAGAATCATCTATAGAAGATTCATCGTCCGTTGGATTCTGGACTCTGTTGTATACACTGGTGTCAGACAATTCTTGATCTGATTCTCTCTGATTTTCTTCTTGAGAAACAGTGGTTGAGATTTGCTCAGTTGTTGATGATTCTGCGAAGAAGAATTCTTCTTTAGAGATGTTGGGTTGTGGCTGGATGTCATTTGTGGGAGACCCCTTGGTAAATTTTCCTGAACCATGTGAAATATCCGACACTGATTTCCCTTGAGACCCGAAAACCGACACCAGTAACAGCATTAACAACACTTGATTCATTGCGCTATTGTGAGCTTGCCATTGCACTTGAGCAAAGATAAGTCAGTCAATTTTCGTAATCCTTGTCTATGCACAATACCATAACAAGTGGAACATGGAATTGTCGTTTGAGAAGTTTAACATCACTTTATTTCAGTCAGACAACTATTATAGTCAGTATCACTTTACTGCAGTCAGACAAATTTGAACAATATCCCCGTGACACGATAAATAAAACGAATTATCTTGTAACAGGGTAGGTTTACAAGTTTCTAAAGGAAGAAGTAATCGAAACACGCATTTTGTGTACGAATGGCTCTTACGAATTTTTACAAAGCACGCAACAACGCAAGGCTCACTATTTTCATAAAAAATTTCAACGTAAGCAAATGAGGATTATTCGATTGATTGCACAAATAAGTTACGATTCAAAGATACGCGAACAAATGACATTAAATTCGATTTGTAAACGCGCGAATAAATTGAAATCGATTTAATTCAAAGATGCGCGAATAAATTGTGATCGTTTCGAAAATGCGCCACCAAAAACTTTATAGTTATTCGGCCGCAAGGTGCACGAACAAATTATGATCGATACGATTCGAATTGGCGCGAAACCAATAGGTTTCCAATCATTTTCGATTGAAAGCTTGCATCGAACTGCACGCGGCACGGTCCGCGTGGCCTAATTTATATTTTCCAGTGGATCGGAAAGGCAGCAGTAGGGTCTGAAGTGTCGTTGTTCACGGGACCGTGCAGTGCCGAACACAGAACGGTTCTGTCACTCTCGATTGAGCCCCTCGGTGGATCGTTTCATTGGAAAGGGAATAAAGAAATCCGTGAGCAGTCTAGCTCGCGCACGACGCATTAATTGCATCAACGCTTTTTACTGAACCACTTTCTGCGGATTCGCTAATTTGTTCTAAATTCTTGCTCCTTCTACCTCGATCACACGATACGCTTTATTTCACTTTTTCAGAGACTTTCGAAGCTGAGATCAAACTGCAAAGAACGAGAAGAATTATGAAAATTAGTTAGAAATTCCTTTCTGAGAATTCTATTTGTTTGAAATTTCTTGTTTGAAATTGTATAACTATATATATAATGCATGCAATATTGCATAATGCAAATATATATAGTTATACAATATATAAAATATATAAAATTAGAGATTTCTTTCTAAGAGTTCTATTTGTTTGAAATGTTTTTACAAATCATTGTATAACTATATATATAATAAATTGCATTCAGATGTTTCGTTTCTTCGTGTTAGAAGATCGTCGTGCTAAAGACATATTTCCCGTTACTCCTCAGTTTCAATATAATAACTGCAATCTTAAAACGGTACATGAGAAAACGTAATTATCCATCACGCAATAGTATTCGTTTAATGGGACAGCCTCATTTGCTGCTTGTTTAATTGGTACTCTATGTAATAATCTTTTAATTCAGTGATTGATATCCGTAGAACCGTTGAATAAATTGTTCCCAGCGATTATTACGCGAAATCTTGAACTCCATCGAACGTCAACGTTGATGTATTTATTCATCTTTGGAGGTTACAGATCATTCTTTGAGATTCAAATCCCAAGGATTTAATTCTGAAATTTATAGAGTTATATTAGTAATTAAGGGGCTCATATAGAGAACAATGTTAAATTTTCCAATTTTTTTAGATAAGAATGCATTCTATCAGTCAGACGCTAGATTCACAGCAATACGATGTATATCTTGACATATGTTTGGCTTCCTCCGTAGAAGGCAAAGATTGACAGGGATTTTGTAATCTTGCTACGACCATCAAATTTTAATATCCGAATCTTGTTCTCATTCTAGCAAACAAAAAGAATTTGTAACGTTTTAAGATATTCTGTAACGTTACAAAAATACAATTAGATTTTTGCTATGAAAATTATACGAAATATGGAAATTTCAATTTGTTTATTTTGATTCGCTCCTTTAATAATAAAGATTGAAGATGATTCGGTGGAACCCACGAGCCATGGGAAAGGAGTGGATCTTTGATTCTAGCTTCGGCAGCGTTTCTAGAATTAGCGGCTCTCGATAATGTTTCATCCGGAGGTAGCGATGCGAAGAAAACTGTGGCTCGGGCGACACGCTTCGCGGCTCGACGCGGAAAGGCTCAGTGTAATTGCCTCGCCAGAAACTTGGCAAGCGAAACAAACGATTTACACACGAGTGAGCTAAGCAAAACGCTCGGTGCTCTTGACTGTGGATAGTCAGCCGCAGCTTAAGCCGCGTTAACGCTATCGTAATGGATAAGTCGACAGGAAGTTTGGACAATAGAATGGTTTCGTATTTCCTATGTGTCGTGAAAGATCCATGAAATATAATAGAAATGGAGGATTCATATCTCCGATTATTATATTACATATTTTTAATGTATTTCAACTTGAATATTGTTAAATATTATTGCAAGAGATTACTTAATTTAATCTCAGAATTTTTATTCAAGAGTTCATTAATAAAATATTATCAAATATAACAGAAACTGTGTCTATATTATGTTGTTTACATATTTTATTATATTTATATAACGTGTTAGAAAATATTTCTACAGTTTGGCGTAAATTTGATGAATTTAAAAATACGATATTCATATTTTTCTTTAATTTCAAATGCTTATGTATCATACTGTGTTGATGAATATGCCAGTTTAATGGATCACGATTATGAAGTAGTAACGATTCGATTGACAAGTAGCTATTTAGTAAGACAATTGAAGAATTGAGAAATGTGGAATAAGAAATGGAACTGTTTAGAAACAGCGTGCAATCTTTGTTAGTAGAGAATGTGCAATATTAAGAACAAAAAACTATCATTGAGTCGCTGTTACATTATTTATTTAATGATTCGCGAAACACATATATCCAACTAGCGATATTTTATAATAGACATTATATTAACGATGATTTATAAATAATACACGTACAGAATAATAAATATATAAAAATTCGCGCGACGCTGCTTAATTGCAACGTATTTGCAATTGCACCTGCCCAACTGTATGATTGTAATACTCCTATAGGCGTTAAACATTTACTACCGTTATACTAATCGTAAGTATTGCGTCAGTACCCTCCCTTTAATTTATTTTTCTATATATGATCATAAAATATAAACTCAAAGGATGAATCACATATTGCAATTGTATTCGACATTTTTATTTCTTAAATGTCATATTTTTGTCATGATAAATCATGTTTCACGTAACGCATCATAAAAACGATTTATTAATCGAAATTGGAGGACACCGACGAATACGAGCGAGTACAGAAAATAAACTATGAAACTAACAATAAGTCGAATTGTAGTATCTACTTCCGACGTATATATTTATTATATATATAATACTTTCGTTTTTGCAAGGTTGATTAACGTTAAAACACGATGAACATCCGACAATTTTAATTTCTTACAAAAGAAAGAAACGATCAGGTACTCCGAAAAGAAGCAAAATTACGCTCAAGATGCAATCAAAGGTTTCCACGAATTGGAATCGTTTTGGTCCGATGTCGAAGAATCTTCAGACGATTGTAACATCATTGCTTCTGGTCTGAAAAAGTCGATAATCGGGTGGTAATTATAATTGATTCGCCTCTGCGGTTCTTGGTACTCGTCGTCGAAACCACCATTTTGTAGCCTTGACGTTGCGTCCATTTGCAAATCGTATGGTTGACTGTATCTGTGTAATTCCAAATTTATTTAATTCAACGTCCAAACATCTATAGGTTTTACATCCTTAAATTTAAATAAAAAGTTCATTTAAATTCAATTCTAGATTTTTCATATTTAATGCAATATTTAAAATTGAAATTGTTATTACTTCTAAGTAATAAAAAATTTCGGATTTTTACATTTTAAATAATTCAAAATTCCAGGTTAAAAAATTTAAATTTTAAATAATTCAAATTTAATTCCAAATTTCAGATTTTTTAATTTAAAACTTAAGATTCCTGACTTTATGTCATGATACGTAAGATCATTGATAGTTACCTATTTAAAATCGTACTGTTCGCAGTCTCGGTTTGTTCCTCAACATGAGACGTGGATTCTCTTCTATATGGTGGTCTATTGGGTCTACTTGGTCTAGAACCTTTTAGTAATGGTCCAGTATATCCTGGTGCTCTAGTATTCGGTGCGTGTTGCTGAGGCAATTTATCGAATGGCCTTGAACTTGTAGACGAAGGTTTCTTTGGTCTTGTTCTTACAGGTAGAATAAACGGTGGTCTACTAGGGGTAGTTTCTACTGTAGGTTTTTTATTGCTTGCACCTGCAAGGTTTTAGAAATTTGTCCCACATTTTCACCTGGTTTTATCTTTCAAATTCTTTCACGATAAATAAAAAGAATGTTATATCTTTGATCAATTTACATACCAAGAGATGAATCGAAAGGGAACTTGTTTAAATAATTTAATTTCGGAGACTCTTCAAAGTCATCTTTTTGATCGCTGGTGGCGAAGTCAGATCCAGGAAACGATTCTTTAATTCTGAGTGATGGGTCCTTTTGATGAGGTGGAAAAATATCAGCGTAACCATGTACATGGCAACTACAGCAAGATGGAACTTTGAAAATATCCATGTGAAGACCCAATTTATTATCCCAGGTTAAAAGTCTATGGTAATTGTACACTTGCATGCAAGAAGATCGATAGTTCTCTGATATGAAAGAGCAGCTCGACTGGGGGTTTCTGAAAGCGAAATTTAACGTCAGAGTGTACAATGGTAAAAAATTTCGAATAATTTTTTCCTGGAAATTTTCTTCTGCAGTATTTCAATTTGCCTTGTTAACGTGGTAAAGTATCATTCTCTTATTTTCAAGGAATATTCAGCTTCAATACCACAAAGAAGATATTTTGCTCATTGATTTGTAACAAAGTATCGAATTTCGATTTCTATCGCGAGAGAAGATCCTCCGCTAAATTTTACTGGGAAAGTGTTAACCGAATCAGTTGCATTCAACTACAAAAATAAATCATTGGAACGAACGACCGAGGTAAACGGAATTGCCTTTTAAACCGAGCAGGAAATCTCAGCTTTAACCGTGGCTAAAAGACAATCTTGAGCGTAAAGTAGAAGGAACGTTCTGGTAGATTGCTGATTTTATGTAACGCTTGATGCGAATTAATTGCGATTGTCTTTTACTTACGAGCATTTCTCCATTCGTAGAGTTTGCGTGTGTTCACCGGTGTTTATTATGTATTTCCAAATACCGGAAGCGGCTCTAGCTAGTTGTGGTCGTGCATATTTGATGACGGATGGACACGTGAAACCTTCTTCGACATTTTCAAATGATGAACTTGCATCGGATCTTCTAAGATAAATTGATATGAAATTGACACGAATTAATTTAATAGAATAGAAAATAATCTTACAGGAAAAATGATTGTGATTTATAAAAAGAAAACTTCGATAGATATTATGATTCAGTGTAAAATGTATATAATCCTGTATCATGATACCACGCGTTGCTACAAAGCATCGCTGTTGGCCCCAGTTGCCATTCAACAGGAGCACAATAGAACTAAACCTTTTATTCGACTCATTTCTTAACCAGAAATTCCTATAATTATAGAATTACGAGTTAACAAAGACGAATTCTAGTTAGATAAATTTTAGTTATACAGTATAAATCTGATATAATTTATTTTAAATAAAGTTGAATATAAAACAACGAGTAAAAGTTGGGATCTATAAATGAAAGAATTCTTATATTCAAATGAGGAATTAATTCGTCTTCCCCAATTGAAAAATTAATAATTACTATAAGTCTACGAGTCTCACCTCCTAATTTCATTACTCTCGTATCGATTCTCATATTTATTTTCCAGGGGCAATGCAATCGGAAGACTTTCGGCAGATTCGTCAAAATCTTGCGACTTGTAATCAGTCAACAATGCAGCGACCATCTCCTTGTTGCCTCTCAGACTCCTCGTAATCGCCTCGCTAAGAAAATTTCATTCTATTTAAATCCACGTAATAATAAACATAATAATAAATTCAATGAGGATTATTCTTCCTCTAATTTAATTCGTAACAACTTTCTCACAATTCAACGAAATCATGAGAACAAATGGAAGAAAGGAAACGAAAGCTTTGACAATTGCTTCCACGACTTCCTTCCCTATCTGGATACCCATAATTCCTAATTAAAAAAACAACTTATGGTTATGGTTATGAGAAAACGGAGGTCGAATAAGCATTGCGCAATGAACAATTCGAACGTGGAATCGTAGAAAAGCGAGCGCACTTTCTTTTAGTTAAACGAGCCTGCGAATTGTCTTTACTATCGTGAAACGACGTTTTAATTAACGTTAATCCCTGTTCATCAGAGAAAGTTTAATTTAAATGCGAGACACTGAATTAGTTGCGTAATTGTTGCAACTTGTTGGAGGGAAGAGAGGAAAAAAGAGAAGAAAAATAGTAATACATGAAACTTACTGTGGGTAATCAGCTATTTCGAGACAAACTGTCTTCGTGAAGAAAGTACATTCTTTTTCTGTCGGATCTCGTTTTACTTCTGTGGGCCGTCTGGGTGGTCTTATTAGTGGTGTTCTCGATAGATCTGGAAAGTAATTATTATAGATCGATTTTGTTATATGATTGATAGACTGAAAATTTCTATGCATTTATGGTAAAATACACAAGATAAAACATTCATTAAAATTAGATTAAGAATGTTTATGTAAATTCATATTTTTACGAATAGAAAAGAAATGAAACCATACTATGAAGTTATATTGTGGCTATTTTATATATTTTTGTATATCATGCTTATTTTTACATCTTCCCGTAAATTTCCCGTAAATACACAAGAAATACAGATTTATATTTTTGCGAGCTGAGAAGGAACAGAACCTCAGAGACTTGTTTCTTTCTTAAATATTGTAACAAGTACTATAAATATTTTATATACGTATTCTGTGCATTTCTGCATTTTCAAATTCTCAATAAACGCTCGAACATTGTTTAATTATAATATTTAGTAACTGAAACAAAGTAAATTTACATAAACATACGCAGTCTATTACGTAATATGGAACGTATTAAACAAAAAGTTTCATGCAATATCCTGTCCGAAATTTGTTAGGACTAAATATAGAATAAAAGTATGAAAAATAACCTGCATAGACATTCCTTCGATTTAGAGAAGTTGGTCTTCTTGGAGGAGGTCGATAACCAGGTCGTTTCCGCAGGTTGGGTCTTATAATTCTCAATTCTTGTGGCTGTAATAAAAAGAGAAAAAGAAAACTTATCATAATCAGTGAACTCTGATACAGGCTATTTAAGCTATTTCTTTATCTCGTCAGTAGTAAACGAACATGTATTCTTTTAGAAAATTCTATTTATCGGTCGAGAAATCTTAATTACACATAATTAACAATATATGTTCCTCGAGCGTCCGTTAGCCATTTTAGCCTGGTTGCTAATTAGTATTCAGTAAGGAAGGTTTCGCGGCATCCTTTGAGAAATTTACATACATAGTTTTGCCCGAGACCCTCTGAAAATTACGACTGGTAATATAATAAACACACCAATTAGAAACTCGTGAAAGTAATCGCGGAAAATATATATGTTGTCATCAAAAAGAAAAGCATTTTCTTGGAAATTATCACGTTTCAAGTTTTTATGTTTTAACCTTTTAATTTAGATTTATACAGGGTGGTTGGTAACTGATGCTACAAGCGGAAAGGGGGTGATTCTACGCGAAAAAAGAAGTCGAAAATATAGAATAAAAATTTTTCGTTTGAGGCTTTATTTTCGAGAAAATCGACTTTGAATTTTCGCTCGGTACGCGTGCACTTTATCACGTCTCGTTACAACGGATCTCACTGTAGATCGTTGGAAAAATTAAAAAAAAAATTAAAAAAAGAAATTAAAAAAAAAATTTTTATTCTATACTTTCGACTTCTTTTTTCGCGTAGAATCACCCCCTTTCCGCTTGTACCACCAATTACCAACCACCCTGTATATTTCTAAAGATTTATAGAAGATTTTTTCAAAAATTTATGCATATTGTATAAATGACAATGTTTAAAGAAGGAAAGGATAAAGGATATCATTTTAGAAATCCCTGTATTAACAAACCTGTTTTACACAGATCTTTGCGCGTAATGTTACGAACAGAAAGTTGAAGTCCGAAAATACAATAATTGCACGGAATAGCGGCCACATATGACAAAATTGTACATTTCGATATGATTTACGATAGAAAGGAGTTCCAAGTATGACTTTCTAGGAATTTTTCTTGTAACGAGGTAAAGAGCCATCAATCTTTCATTTGAATACAATAATATTGGACCCAGAACATCGTATTTACTGGGAAATGCAAAGCGATTTAGAAGTTGCTTCTTTAGCGTTCGTCGAACCTTGTACAACCATAAAAGTGATTGAAGTTAAATCGATGCCTGCTATTTGGTATTTATGGGTTATGCAGTATAATTTACTTTCCTATATTAGGTATAGAAACGTGCCAGGATGAATAAATACATAAAAGTGATTGCCAATAGAAGTAAGCTTTGCAATCATCGCGACGCGACGTCATCCTCGATCGGAACAGGGTCAACTTTACAATACAAAAAGGGTATCGAGGATGAGCTAACAATCCTTTATAATTCTATTAAGTGATACTATTCTTTTTTGAGTCACTCGCGTTAGTTTTTTCTTAGATAGTTATTTTTTCATATACCTTATTCTTTTCCCAATTTCGTTCTTTTTTCTACAAACGAAAGGATACTTAATGTTTGAAGAAATAAATTTAACATATACTTAAAACGAAAAATCATGTATATTAAGAATGAAACAAATCTTGAATATTTTCTATAAATCTAAGAAATTTTGCAACAATAGGGAGAAACGTCTGAATACAAAATGATTTAACAGACGTAATGGTGTTAAACGAATAATTTATATAAAATATATTTATATCATCAAAATACTAAATAATTGACAACAGAATAGCATAATTTGTTCTTTTTATCACTTACCTCAGGCAATTCTTCCAATCCTTCCTCATCACCAGTGGGATCATCGGATATGACCTTCGCGATGTCCGCGCTTTTCGGTAGCATGAGTTCCCTGCTGGCATTTTGTCGACTTCCATTACTCAATAGTGCACGAACTTTTTCCAATTGCTGTTGAGAATTATAATAAATGAGAAAATAATCGTGATTGACCTTTACAAAAAATATGCAACTTTCACAAATCAAATTGATCAACTACCCAAATACAGGACTACTTTCCATTTTGAAATTTTTCCATGTTGATCAATGTGGCTTCTGAATAGCTCATGCTTGACACATTCTAATATTGCTTTCCAGTTTCTCTAAAAATTTTGTAAATCAGCAAACCAAGAAAAGGAAGAATGCTTCGAAAAGCAACTATAATACATTTATAACTTTACATGGCAGAAGCAATTTACAGAATGTAATGAATGTCTTAATAAATTTCAAAGATGACTATAATTGTCAAAGTATAGTTTTTCCGAAACACATACGGATGTGCACGTACTGCAAGGTGTGTTTCATGCAGGTCTGTTTTCGTGTTCTCATCAACGCTAATACGTTAACGATATGTTTAGCTCGTTAAATTAACAGCAGTTAACCCGACTAACACGGCGTGTAAGCGTTATTTAAGTAAATAGAAACTTCTTTCACTCACACTCTCCCGTAATTTATCTGTCCTGTTCTTGAATGCTACGTCGTTGATCTTGATGGACGTGACCGTCGTCTCGTTGTTTTCTTTATGATCGTTGAGATCCACGTCGTCTTTCAAATCCTTCTCAACGCTGACGTCGATCGAGGACAGTAGCACGACTGCCTAGAGAGTGAAACGAACCCCGTGTATTCGCGTAAACTTATTATTACCGCCGAAAATTCTGGGTCAGCGAGATCTCAACTCAGACACGCTTATTCTTCATTTATTCTCGACGAATCTTCTTCAACTATTAATCATATTTTCACTTTGTAAGGTAAAACGTATTTTCTATAATTCGACCTCGAATTCGCTTTCGTTCGTACGATATTTAAATGATTAGATGCAGAAAGTTTCCAAGAAGAGAAGAAATAACGTTCTAAAAATTTTTGTAAGTTTTAAAAGAAGAAGTTTGAGAAAAGAAAGTGCTTTGAAAGAAAGTTTAAACGTACGAGGAGCTATATTTAGATTGGAAATATTTTAAAGAAAGATTTAAACCTATTAATTCCTGTTATATTTCTTTTTTAATTCATAGTATTCTAAAGTTACATTTTAAAATGTCACGCAGATGTCTGTACAATAAATGTACAGTTTCAATTAGTTTGATTATTGCCATTCACCGACTAATTTACTCCATAGATAGTCACACATATGAATATTAACCGAAATAGTAAACCACAGTTAGTAGAAATGTCCATATTAATAGTCCTTACGAAGATATCGGATACTCATACACCAGGTAGACAAATAAGTACTGTTAATAATAATTCCTTGATTCGATGTAAAATTCGATACCTTGAGCTAGCTATCGAATTATCAATGACTTATTGTCATCTTCGAATATCTGATTAATTATCCCTTCTTCGTTTCCACACAAAATATTAAACTTAATTTAATAAATTCTATATTTTATATAAGAACAATCCTTTTCCTTTATCCAAATAATTACGATTCGCCAGATTCTGTTAAATAGACAAAACAGAAAATCATCGTCCAGGAACACATTCATTGACTTCCATTCTCTTTAAATAGATTTAATTCAACGACTTCTACATTGTCCATAAATTCTTCCCTTTATTTCAATAAATTATTTCAAGGAATTGTGCACCTTCTACAGAAGCTTCGTTTTACATTATCTAAATAATTATGATTCAATAAATTCTTTTAAACAAAGAAAGCAGACATTCCCCCTTTAAAACCACGTATACATATTTCCATTTAATTTACTATAAATAAATTTAATTCAGCAAATTTCATATTCTCTGTAGAATATTCCTCTTCTATAGATCTAATAAATTCTATATTATTCAAATTTGTATTTTTCATGGAAACTTCCTCTTCCTTTAATTAAACAATTATAATTCAATAAATTCTTAGACTATGCAAGCAGACATTGCTTCTTTCAGGAACACGTATACCGTCTTCCGTTTTTTCTTTTTTTTTTTTGTTTCTCGCTGAGACAGTACAGTTTATCGCCTAGACGATCTTTTATTCGAAACAAATCCTTTCCCTTTCATAATCGTAACAACGATAGGATTTCCCGGCGGATACAATAGCACAATTCTTCTATTATGATTGCGGGAATTGATCGCTAGGGAAACGTTGTACGAGCGAGCTTCTCGTTTCTGTGGGTCTGGATATCACGGAAGAAATCTTTGGCGCGTGGTGGAAGCGCGAGCCATAGAGAAACGTTAATTTCGTTTACGTTGCAGCGGAAGTGGCGTTGTAAAGTGACGACGCGTAACGCGTCGTGAAATCGTCGTGAAAACACGACCGAGTGGATTTAACGACACGGACCACGTGTCGGTCCGGTGAAATTATGTGATTTTTTCTCCGGACGACGCCAGTCTAGGAAATGATAAAAAATGCACATAGATACAACACGCTCGCAATTCGCGGGTGAAAGTCACGTTGTTCCGCATCCATGATTAGTTTCGAGCAAACGCAACTGCCGGTGTGTGCAGTCGCATGCACGGATTTTTCTGCGATTGGGAGATTGAACGAAAGTTTCTATTGAACAGCGTTCACGCGCCATAGTTGCATCGAGTAAAATGTAAATCATGCGATCGATGACGAGCGTAGTGGTCAAGATAATGAATTCATTTATTACGTTTACCTGGTTTCTCTGTTTCAATTTAAATGAATGGTTGTGTAACTTTCACCCCGACGCAGGATCTTGAACAGAGGATACTTTCTAAAATATGAATTTCTTAATGATATCGATGATATCAGTGTTTCTATCTTAGGGTTATCCTAAATTGGGGACAAAATCGATAAGATCTAGCCTAAGATGGATCTACGATTGTTTGAGTGGAGTCGGTATATTTCTGAGAATTTAATAATCTCCCGCTCTTACTTTGAGCCGTCTAACAGGATATATCACTTAAGTATAACACGTCAATTTTAATGAAATTTACATGAGATAATTCCTAGAAAGATATTTGACACATATTGTTTTTTTCTAAGGGGTAAAATCAGTTTCTGAATACAAACAAAAATGGTTTGGACAAGAGTCCTGAATTTTTAATGGCAAATTTTGCTACATAGACAATTTTTCAAAATATTTAATAATTTATGTAAAATACATATAATAAATTATTAAGTGTGATTCAATTCTATTATATTTCAAATATGTATATATGCATTTTCATCCTTGTTCATACAAATTATTTATTAAACTCATTCTAGTTTATTCTACATTATTTAACCACTAACGTTATGCTAATTGTTATTAAACTTTGCTAATTACAATTTGACTTCACAAAGTAATTATTAACGACAGCTGTACAGTTGATTTCTTTCTTATCAAATTAAGTTAGATATTATCGTATCATGGGTGGTCTCGTAGCTACGGAAAGCTGTAACTGGCTACTTTGTGATCTGTCTGACGTCGAGTTTAGCATAGCCAAAGGCGACATTCTGTCACACCTCTTAACGATATCCTTGGACTGTGTATCTCAGTTTCCACTAACGCCACCCTTATCAGTTACAACACTGTTATTGCATTGTTATCGTTTCAATAAATTATTATTCCCATTGTTCCATCCCTATGGGACGTTTCTCGAGTTTCTATAGTTCTAACACGGACCACAATGTGTTCGAGATTTCCTAACATAGAAAGATAAGAGAAATGCGAATACGAAGTGTTTGTGTTAATGTTGCCATTGCAGGAAATGGTCGATGTAACAACACGTGTGGAGACTCGACAGTATTATGCCACGTGAAATAACCATAAACGTGGAAATTCCAACATATCCTCTGCTGTTTGCAATGAGCGCTGACCTAGTAACCATGATGCTCAGCAGAAGGAAGAGCTACGATTTCACTGAGTGATCCTTTTTTCTTTTTATATCGCGGGTGTTCATCAATTCTTAGCCAATAACGTACGATTTTTCAGGATATTTTGTAACATTGTTGTACGATTATTTGTTTAAAACACGTGTAACATTTCCTGGTGTTTTGTTACTCGATTAATATCGATTTCTGGTGATCTTTCTTTTTACTTCTTCGTAGTCTTCCGAATGGAGGACTAAATATCGTGTGTATATGTATATTATATATACGTAATTGTATATAAATAAAATCTGTACATGGATTCGTCTTTTTGTTTTATAAAATATTATTTCTGTAATATTATATCGTATTAGGTTGAGTAATTAATTCATTTACATTTTCTCAAAACATCGAATGTCGACGTTAATGTACGTCGAGTGTAATTACTTTGATATAAAATCTATTCTTTTTAAAAATGTAAATTTTCATAAAAATCCACAATCGGCGCTTGTGAATTCCGTTCGCCTGTAATTAGCTGAGAAATCAACAACTTTCGAATACCATATTATATTATAATGAGTCACAAATTTTGAAGGAGCCTCATTTAAATGCTTGAAACGTTAATACCTCTCGTGTGAATGGAAAAAATACAACAATACGACAGGCTTTCTACCAATACATGTAGCAGCTTCTTTTTATAACATTTCCTTCGTACACGATGTTTTTTCTTTCTCGTTACGAATATCGACGTCGTTAAATTCCTCGAGTTACAAAACTTTCATGAAACATTTCATAAGATAAAACATTTCACCTTAGATTATTATCGAGAACTTTCACCGTACTTATCGTCCTAAGAAGATATACACTTGTTGCAAATTATAAGCCAGTACGTCGATATCATTGATTTATTCCGACGTATCAAATCAAAAGATCTGTTCAGTGAAATTTAATACGTAATTATAATTACGGTTCAAAGGAATTACTTGTAATTTTAAAGATGGAGAATCTTTCACAAATCAGGTAGTGCCGTAATCACATCGTTGGTTTGTTCAAATAACGATATATTTAAGAAAATCTTTGATTTCAAGATGCCTGCAAAAATTAACTTCGATAATGAATTATTTGATTACAACATAAATTATTCTATTTTTATCTTTATTTGTATATATATATTACAATCTAACATTTTCAAGAATAGTGTCAATATTTTACTTAATAGAATAATAAAATATTAATAATGAAGTTATACTATTTAATAAAAAGAAGGTCGCAATTAGAAAACAGCCTTCCTGTAATAATAAGCAATACATATAACAAATGTTTTATTACTGATCCTTAAAAGCCAGAGACCATTAGTTGAATCATAAATGAGCAAAAATTTGTCATTATAAAATGCTCAGGTAATTAATAACTTTCTTTCTGAGATTGAGTTCTAGAAAAAATTTACTCCTCTTGACTGTCTCAGTCTTTTACTGAATAATGATGTACATAATTTGTAAAATACAGTTTTAAATAGATATTTTAAATATACTAATATCTATACCATTTACAACACTACACAACTTATCTTTGCTTTGAAGATCAATAGATCGTACGTTAATCTGTTAAATCAAACTTTCAAAGAACCATCTCATTCGAGAATTTTACAAAGATCAGTTAAAGGTAACTAACGTAAGTTACAATATACGTAAATTATATCGCATGATAGGTGATTTCGTCAATCAGAAACGAACAGGAACTGATGACGAAGCACGCACATTGAGCTATCTATCGAACAACCTAATTCTCAGGGCCCAACAAGGGAGAAACCGAAGGAATAAGCAAACTGATCGATTAAATACGATAAAAGGAATTGACTCTATTGATAAAAAAAAAAACACGCGAGTAGTTGCACGTTCTGCCAACGATCTTATATTTGTAATCGTCGATAAATCTTTCACTCGCCAGCACGTGAGAGGGAACTCATAGCAATTAAGGGAATCTATTTACTTTTCCTGATTCCGTCAGGTTACCGGATCAAGGCCATGCAAAGGTTGTTCCACTTTACGCGAAGAGAATCACAGGCGCAGAGTGTTAGTCATCTTCACGAAAATCTTCACTTCTTTCGAGTTCCTATCGACGAACTTAGGAATGTTTGGTTGAACATGTTACATATCAGTGATGTGACGTTTCATGTTTCGTGTTTCATCGTTAGGAACTAATTAACGGGATACCTTACGGTTTATATACGTATATAAACGTGATATATATATGTATTAATCAAGAACAATTACTTCGAAGATTGCCTTCTGGTAATTATTAATTATCTCTGTACATATTAATTGTCGATCGATACGAAGATGTTACAATATAGCTTCGTATGTGTCATTTTTATCTTTATTGAAAAATTTAACGTGTGAACTATATTGTATATGTACGGATTTTAATACTTTTTCTCGAAAATTGAAGACTTCAATGAAAAAGAAAAAATCAAAAACAATCAAGTCACATAAAAAGCAAACTGATGAAATACTTGAAACTACTTGAAAAATTTGTATAATAATAAATTTGTACAAATTAGATACGTTCGGTTTGATTTCCGAGTAACTTAATTACAAGTCAATAACAAGTGGCAACACTTGGTTGCACATGAATGCTTCGGACTAATTTGAACTTTCTTAGATCATTTTTGTAATGTTCATAACTAAAATATTAGGATCATTTATGAAATCGTGTCCATGAAAGTTACTCGCGATTAAAAAGCCATGGGACATTAGTTAATTATCGACAAATTGGCGAAAGTAGAATTGTCTGGCATGTTCTCATACATTTAAGACAAGACACGTGTTTAAAACCATTAAAACTACCAAAATTAATAATATAACAAAAATTTCAATTTCTTACCACCGTGATAAAAAATAGTCCACGCGTCATCATCATTCCTTCATATGATCTCTCATCAAGGTCTTCTCACTTCTTCCCAACGCACAGTACCACATTCACTATCACCACCAATTATTTTAATCCTGTTTTTCAATACTAAATACGCTTAAATAAACTATCTTTCAAGTACCAATACGGCTAATATCTAATAGTAATCAATTAGAAAAATGGAACAAATCACTGAACATCGATATCAGCCTCCCCTATCGATTCTCAATCATTCACCCAGCAGTTCTTCAGCAAAAACAACGTGCTCCGGTTCGACGACAATTCCTCAAGCCTAACAAAGTCTCTGAAGCAATTAATCGACGTTGCTTGAAGTTCAATCGCACTTCTCATCGACGTCCACGGAACAACGACGTCTGGAGGCTGCGTGTTCCACCAGGGGACGAAAAATTGTGCGCTCGTGGAAGCGCACCGACCTCTGGTTACAGCTGCCGCGGAACGGGCACGGTCCTCGTCTTCATCAGGTGGAAGGAGAGATGCCAAAGGAGAAGAAGAATCGTGGCCCGATGCCTGGCGGGTCTCACGTGGGGATAATGTAGGAACGAGCGTGCTTCGTCCTGCGTGTTCCCCCCTCGTCGAGCCATGACCGAGAAAACCGGACGGCCGGATAAGCGTGTCGTATTCGAGAGGAGGAAGAAGTCGGCCAGTCGATCTCCTCCTTTGCTCTTCTTCGGCTCAGCCTACAGCTTTACTCATGGGGAGCACCGACAGAGTGGTGGTCGCCCGCATCACCCTTGATACGACAGCACGTGACGTTTTCACCGCGATTGTTGCTTTTCATCCTCTTGCTTCCTTACTTTCTTTCGTTGCGTCTTTCTTTCTTTTCTTCTCTTTTTTTTTTTTTTGTGGAAATTTGTTTTATCGTCACTGTGAGTAATTTGAAATTTGTATGTTAATTGTGTTGGTGAAATTAGAGATTTTGCCTATTTCGGGAACTTGTGCCGTAATGTAATTTGGAACTTCTATTTTAATTATGTTGGTGGAATTAGGTATTTTGTCCCGCTCACTTCCATACTTTTTTTCTTTCTTTTCTTTTCCTTTCCTTTTTTTCTCCTTCTTCTCTTGCTTTTTGTTAGTAGCGGTTGTTCGAAGTAGTAGCGGCTTTTCAAAATTAGGAAATTTCAATATAGCAACGTTATTAGATGAAGTAATAAAAGATTTGTGAAGAAACGAGGGTACAGTCGTAGAATTAATACAATTCAGTATATGATTTGAGCTTCCTTGCTCCAATGAAACTTTTACAAACTGAACACCTTGCAAATGAAATATTTATGAACAGATGCTTCCAATGAAAAACGACGCAGGAAAATATATTCTCACTAATTTTCGTTACTTTTTCTAGACGATAAAGTGAAATATTTTCAAGCACCTATGATTAAATTCTCGTGATCGAATGAAAAATGACGTCTGATTCGTCTTTGGAAGTGACGCGCGACGTTTTCTCCGTGATTGCTGTCATTAGCACGCATGTAACTTTCGATGTAAATCGGAGTTCCATCTCTACCGCGATCTTACCTTTGTCTGTCTTCATGCACGAGTAAATTTGTATGATAAAAGGCGCAATACAAGTGGTTTTATAGAAAGGACATAAATCTTCATTTACTTCTCCTGAATATTTTTCTAACTCTCGTTACACATTAAGAAAGAAAGATGCTTTCATTAAAACGAAATATCATCGTCTACAACTATGATTCAGGCAACAGATGGTTGATGATGTTTTCTCTTCGAATCCTTCGATAAGGTCCAAGTTGAGAAAAGAGGGTAAGATACAATCTGCATTTTGAAATACTGGGATAAAAGATCGACCTATGTATCGTTCGATGTCACGTTGGGAAAGCTAAACTATTTTAGAAAGTTAAGAGTAATGCCTTAATCAATGTCGATACACTAATTTCGTAAGTACAGGACGAATCAACATTCATATACGTGTATACGAGTATCAATGAATAGAAAATGAGACTATGTTACTTTCTAATCTTTCATTTATTAACATTAATAAAAAATATATCGTGTGTATAGATACGTTGAAATTCAAACAAATTAATTTATAATCTTGTTTGAATTGTCAGAGCGTTAGGAGAACGTCAAAGAATGTAGAAAATAAGGTATAATAAAACTCTTACTTCTATAAATACCTTATTATAAAACGTATCTACATAAAACGTACACTCAAATAAAAGATTCTAAACATTGCAATCATTTCTACACACATCAAATAATTTTATTAACAAAAAATTAATTTTCATTAAATCACGGCCAAACAACCGATCATTAAAATAAATCACAGCGATTAAAAATTAGTACGTCTACATCCTGTTCTTTATTTTCGCGTATATAAATTTCCTGGTTCGAGATATTAAATCCTGCAGTATTTCAAGTTCGTTTTTCTCGTGTTTCTAATGGCGTTGTTGCGACGAATCGAAGGGTGAAAGCGACCAAGCGTTTCCGAATCAAACGGCGCGAGTCTTCGAGTTAAACCCACGACCAGCGTTCGTCACTCTCACATAAGGCACTCAAGGAAGTTTATGAGATATTCACGACCCTTGCCGTAGTCTGTAATTGGCGACATTCTGTATAGAAACGAGCAGTCGTCTCGACGTTTAACGCAACGTTCGGTAGAACGAAATTGCAGATAGAACGTGATTAACTTGCAATGAAGCAACTGGTTTTAGATATCTTGAGAAGCGAGAGAAGGTATTGAGTCCTCTGGATACTCTTATCGCTGTTTATGGGATTCTTAGTACCTATTACGTTTCTATTGCAGTGTTTATTAGTAAGCAGAGAGGCTCACTATAGGTGTAAACTATTCTTACCCTCATTAAATAGACCTAAGATAGACCTATATTCTTGAATAAACAATAAAATAATAATATTATATGCTTAAGATAACTGTTTATCCTGTATACTGATATTGTACTAAATATATGGTTGCAATGAATATTTTATAATTTCTATATATATTTCCAGATTGGTTCCAAATTTTACCAACATAATTATGGTCATTCGTGTCTGATTACGGTGTCGATGAAACTTCAAAATATTTTACAGAACACGTACAATATATACCTAAAAATTTTCTAGCTGTTCAAATATTTTCGTTAACTAGTGTTCGTTCGTCAACTATGCTCTAACATTTCATATCAACCCTACCTTGACAAATCTTTCTCAAAACATTCTCAAATACCTTTCAAGCAATCCAGAACACGAAGACAATCGATAAACCAACAAATTTCGATCGTTTTGTAAACCCACGATCCTCTTTAAGCATCCTCCTAACTCCACTCGATAAATATCCAACTGTGAAACTGTCAGGGGCACGCGTAAACTGTCACGATGTACTTGGCTTGGTAGATACTTGGCGCCGTTTCCATTGTCCTTCGTGGCGAATCTGCATTCCGAAACGGCGCGTGCAACCCGCATAAAGATCGTTGGAACGCGGCCGTGAGGTGTTTCCTCTGTTAAACTTAACGATAGCCTGTGTATCGTGGCGCGGCGAGTATTTAAAGCAGTCGTGGAAATCGAAATAAACGGACGACGAATCGATCGCGAAACGATCCGCGGCTCACTTAACTCGATAAAGAGAATGGTTATTGCCAGCGTGTGAACCATTCGCGTACATGTATTCAAGTGCATGTTGAGCTAGAGAGTAGGTCTTGTTGTGTCGGAACGCGTACGACCGTACGAGTTCAAGTTAAAGTGGTAAAAGGAATATTGTAACCCTTCGTTCTTGATTTACGCATCGATGCGCTCGAAACCCTGCGACTAGAAACCCGGCGATGTTAACGACGCTTTCGATCGGATTCCATGGGAGATTTAGAGTGTTCGTAAAATTTGTCAACAAGTATCAAACGGTTTATCGTGGATCGATTAAAATTAAATGGGTTTAGTTTGAACGAATTGACTTGAATATTGTCTAAATAGAATATTTGGAGAATCATTATATAAATGATATATCGTTCTATGTGGATAGATATATTGTAGACGAGAGTAAAATAATTTGGCCATACTGTTTATGACTTAGGTGTACGCAAAGTGTGATATTTCAAATAGAAATTAATATTGAAATATAAGTTATTTATTTTATTTGCAGATATTAATTTTAAAGATTATCATAAGTGAGTGTTCTGCGCAACACGTGCTTTTTAAATGAAAGATTAAATGTTTCATTATTATTCGATTCTAGACGAAGAGCAGGAGAGTCATTGTTTTCAGTGATTGCAAATACGGTACTGTAGTACAATATTAAAAAAGATTAATATAGAATGATATTTCTATTCAAGGGTTTAATTCAAGGGTTAATTAAAGAAAATGATATAAATAAACTTATTATTTTCCTATGTTATTTCTAATATAGAAGTAATATTCTAGTTAAAATGATTCTTTATTTCAACTTTTTACTTTATATCCTCGTTTGAAATGAAACTTGCCCAAACCTGGAATAAAATGCTCAGAAGCTACGGAGAAATTGTAAAGAGTAAGTTGAAATTTTATTACCTGTGATACTAAAAAGGTGATACTACGATACCTTTTTTGCATGCATCCTTACTGGTTACAATTACACATACAAGCGTATCTTTTATTTTTATTTTTATTTTTATTACAATACAGGCGTATCTTTTTGTTATTGATACAGACTAGTGGAAGTTACTTTCACTGGACATTTGAAAGACTATTTGAGCACCACATAGCAATATAATTTACACGACGGCTGAAATTACCCGTTTCCCTTGTTCGCTCCTTTCGTGAGAACCAATTATATTCCCTCTCAGTCGTTTTATACTTCCGGTATCCGTATAACGTTACCGTTATAGTGATTGTTATTGTAATGTACAAGCTATTTATTCTTTTCATTATATTCTCACTCTTTTTTGGTTTTTAATATGAAGTTAAAACTCGTAACATGTTGTCGACGCTTAAAAATCGTAATATGCTATATTCGATTTAACTCTTATTTTTACATTTTACTAAAAATATAGTATGCTCTGTATGTCATCTTATCATTTGTACACCGTGCTTGAATATAAAAATGTTTCATTCATCTGCACTAGCAATTAAAGAATTTTTAAGATCAAGTATTTATCCCTTCGTTGTATTTAACTTTCCTTACCGTCTGTATGTGATATCAAGGAGCATCAAATTATCTAGAGCTCATTTGCGCTTTATTGCAATAATTCTACTGTAATATATCTTATTACATATTACATACTATTGTATATTAATATGCAATAATTCTACAATAATTCTATAATAATTCTTATATGAAATTCGAAATTTTACAAATCATAAATTACAAGTTAATAATTCCGATAAATTCTCTTGAACAATGCCAATACGTTTGATGGTAGAACGAACGAAGTTGTACATATAAAATTGTAAATTTATAAGAAAGAAGTCTATAACTTATAATTTGCAACTTGTCGATTCACTGTCATGATTTTAATTGTGATTAATTGTGCAAAAAAGTCAAGAAGAAGAATTGACCTTCGAAACAAGAATCGTCAAGTCAAGACCTCAAGGCTGCCGATCTCTCTTATTTCAAAGGATCAAACGATGTAATTCGTTCTGCTCACAAAATTGGAAGACGGATCTGCTTGAAAAAGCCTGAAAAACGTCTCGCGTCTGGAACCAATCGAAACTCATTACTGCGCGGCGGTGCCTTTTGTTTCTACGAGATTCTCCTCATCCTCAATTCGTTGCTGATCTTTGTTCTCGCGAAGGATGGTAAGTGCAAAAACATTTCGTCAGAAACTTATTTAGCCGATATCAAAAACCATCCAACAGCGACGGATAACATACTAACGATATTTTCGATGCGATACACACGTTCTGACGTTATTTCAGCACGTTTTCAGTAAAGTGAAACGCGCTCATTTCGAAGAATATTTGGGTCGGCGGCTCGTTAACATTACTATAAAAAATATGGTGTTGATCAACGCAAGACAGAATTTTCAATTGGCCACGAATGAAAGTGGAACGTGTCGCCGCGATCTTACTTTTAATCGCGCGTTCGTCCCAGGGAATGGAAAGGATCTTCTAACTATCCAGCAATTATTTGTTCGTTTTACGGCCATAAGTTATCGCGATAAAATTAATAACTATCCAGCAGGAATTTTATCGCTGGACAAAATATTTGACGTACTTTCAAATGATTTCTGTATATTATCGTATAAATGCAGATGAGAAAGTTAGTTCTAGCTGTCAGTTCTAACTGTAAGCTAGAAATTCATCAAAATGAATTTTATAAAACATTAATTATTTGAACAACTTGATGTATTAATAATGACAATATTAATAATTTTTGCTTTCATATCATTTCAAAATATAGTGTTCGTGAGATATCCAATATAATCGAATGTGATTTGAGATACTCTCGATATATGTTAAGTCGTTTTTCATCTTCATTAAATTCTCATGTTGTTACCTCGATACCGTTGCTGGATCTCTAGGCGAAAGTCTTTCCATAGATAGCAACCGCGACCTAGTCACGTGGAGAATGTTTCCTGCGTAAATCTCCTCAAGTGATCCTCATGAGACTACAAGGCATCGTACTTAACTCGTTAAGTCACACCAATAAACAAGCATAAATTATCATCCTCCAACATTTAAAGAATTTAATTTTAATTAAGATTTAAAGAAAGATTTGAAGGTTACTCAAGATCACATGAAGATTATGCCAAGGTTATTCAACACTAACTCCGAGGTTGCTTGAGATATTTAAGGCCATCTGAAGGTCATTTCTAAATCATTTGGTTCGTTACAAGGTCAATCTGTCGCTTAAATGAATTTAAGAGATCTATTTTGAAGATCTAGAATAGTGAAGAAATATACAGGGTGAGCCAGTCCTTTCAGTCAAACGTTATCAGTAGATTCCATAGGTCAAGATAAGAAAAGAATGTCATACAAGCGTATGTCATTGGAAGCATTGTAAAAGAGTTATATCGACGAGTAATAAACGAAAACTTCAAAGAGTATTAATAATTAATAAATAATTAATAGCGAACATTTTGAAATGGTGTTATAGCTGAAGTCGTAGAAGTATTACGATTGGATTTACGCGTTAACTCGAAGATATCGGGTTGAGTCGGGTCAAGAATTTTTCCCGGGGTCTGGTCGATTTCCCGAAGGTGTCTCGTATTTTCAGAAATTCCGAAACTCTTAAAAAAGTCGGAACTCCCGAGAATTTCGGGATTTTTGAGAAAGTGGGAATTCTCAGGACTTTTGAAATTCTTGAAAATTTTCAAATTATATAAGCTAGAATACTGAGCAAAAAAAAAGGGGGTGAACTACATGATAGATATAATATTTCATTATGAAGTATTATAATTTGCTATATAATTTTATAACTCTTGAATCATGACAATCTCGAATTACGAGATACTTTCAGGATCCGAAACGACTCGTATTATACGAATATTGGATTTCTGATATTTTCGGCTTTGCGAACACCTCTAATTATGTTACATTCTGACTGTTGCTACTTAAGTATTTCTAATCTATTCATACTTTGTACTAATGCACGCCCACTGTCACTCATTCCGTATAACGTTTCTTTTTTGTTATAGCACCTTTTTGTTTAACAATGCTTCCAATGACGTGTGTTTTTTAACATCTTTTTTTATCTTTATCTACAGAATGTATTGAGTATCTACTGTATGTATTAGGTTGTCCGGAAATTGTCTTTCTTTTGCAGACACGTCTTTTACAACAATGCATCTTTATACAAATATGAAACCTAATTTTTCGAGCGTTGTGATCTTTAGTTTGATAGAACAAAATGGATCCTACGTAATTCGATAAAATAATATAAAACGGAAAATATTATGCATCTCATTATTTCCTTATAGAACGCAGGAAACTTTTCGGACGACCTAATATATGTATGTACATGATGTACTGTATAATATTATTTGTTCAATATTTTTCACATTCTACAACGTATAAAATCTATAACATTAAAAATACATACATATCCATAATAGTTTCTACATAATAACTTTTACATTTTGTAATGTATATGAACGAAAGCGAAATACACTGAATGAACTAAATTTACAAGTATTTTTCCATCGACGTAAGATCTCATTCGATCTCATTCGATCATCGAACTACCCATCACTATAAACAGGTTTCGACGTTTTACGGCTATTTCAAGATTTCCGGAATGCGATCCAATTTACGATAACGATCCTTACCCCAATACATGTTGCAACATACGACAGCTCTGAGAACTACTGCACGAGACGTTCATACATATATGCCATCCACGCAATTCCTACTGACAATTCTCGGGGATGATTGGAGACGTTCAACGATTCTTCGTGCGTTCCGCATGTTTCCTTTAGGGCCAATCTGACTCGAGTGACTCCTATCATATTCACTTTCAGTTCCTTCTAATATATTCGTTCGATGCGTTTATACTATAATTGATTAAATGAGTTGAAAGATACGAACCTTAAATGTTTCAATATTTATATTGTATATATAACGTGTCCTTCTATTTGTACTTTTAGCTATTTTATATTTTAACTATTAATGGCAATTCGATGTTAAATATTTCTATCGCTTTCTATCCACGATATACGAAAGTATGTAAAATAATTCGATACGAAATTCTTCACTACGAAATTCTTTAGTACACGAATTCTTCACAAGAATAAGTATCAATAGGAATTTCAGATGCACGAGGATATTACACGCCCATCAAATCACCGCAAATCGAAACGTCACGAGACGATAGGGTGTAAACTCGTGGAGCGTGAGCTTAATTTCATGCCGGGCAAAAACTAAAATGGCTCGCCATCTTATCTGATAGTCGGCGATAAATTACAAAATCCTTAGTTCAATTATTGCACTATAACTCGAATAATTCACTCAGCCGTAAAACATCGCGTGATGCGAGAATTCAATTAACGCACCAACTGTTCGCGCCTTTTGCGGAATCTTTCCACCGAAGAACACTACCGTTACAAGGATTGCGTGATAAAGTCTTAAAATTATGCAAACAACTTCTGAAAATTTTATGAGAGAAGCCCAGGCGGGGATAACGGAATCCAATTTTACCGATTCAGCTTGATGAAGCTTTCATTGACCACTCGGAAGTTTGGATTTAATTGCAAATTGTATTTGGTTTCACAGTTATTATTAATCATTAATCCCTAAATATTTGTTTATTGCATTAATAAGTAATAAATTAAATAATTTTGCCTTTAAATAATTATTTTATTACGGCCCTTGAATTTGGCAATTCATATCATAAACTTAATTGATACATCACCCGACGAACTTATTTCGATGAAAAATATTATCTGCGTTTCTTTTTAAGGTTTTAGGAAAAAATTCAGAAGAAGATTTTGGGATTACATACCTTTTAGAAAGTTGGTCACCACAAACAGGTATAATTACGATTTAAAATCGTAGGATAATAGAGACAGGTGAAAGTTTTGTGACCATCAACATCATACTGTAATGAAGATGAATCTCTTGTTACACAGAAATAAATTATCAGGGAGTACATTTATTTGAACAGGAAATATCAAGTCTAGAAATGCAATATGTATAAGATTAAATTTACTCTAACTACCTATATTATTCCTAAACTTGGCTACTAATACAGTATACTGATAATAATTTTTACACATAATTTCCCATTTACACACTCTACTGTTAATAAAGAAATGGAAGTTTCTGAAATTTGATTTCTAATGCGCTACTTCAGAATACATGTTAAACGATTTTATCACAGGTAACAGATTGCTGTAATAATTTGTAAACTCATTATTTATTAAATATATTATTTAATTGCCTATACATGATTAAATTCTTTTCAAATTTTTCAAATATTATTCTCTCTTTGTTTAGCCGTTTTCAATAAAAATTTAAGATAACCGTGTCGCGTGTAATCGTGCGTAGGAATGCACCCTCTTTGATGCGTTGGAAGCAAGTTAATTAAGATGCAAGCAGTAAAAAAATAATCGAGAAACAAGAAAACTCACGCACGATATCATCGTAACAATTCGTTGCTACAATTTCGCAATTAAACCGGCGGGAGACCGAGAGTTTAATTGAAGCCTGCATTCTCGGTCAATTATTCGCGCATTCTTCACGCGAAAAATGCAATCATTCTATATATTAAAACATTTTCCTCTCTTTACCTAGATGGGTATTAATTAAACGAAAGCATATTAATTAAATGCTATATTTAATTCTTGACTCTTTGCGTGACGTTTCGGCTTCCATCTTGTTTATTCAAATTAGTTATTTTAATTGCAAACTTTAATCTTTTTCATTTTTAATTATTAATTTTGATCGTGGCATATTATTTTATAGTTTTTATGAGTTAAATCCATAATTTATCGCTACATATACCTATCTAAATATTTCTAAAACTTTTTAAAGGAAATAAGAATTCTTAACATACATATAGATCCTTTAAGGAAATTTATATCGATTGCAGGGTACCGAAGAAAAATCGCTATCGTACATGTATATTAATGAATAAAATTAATGGAACTATTATAATTATTTAGATGCCTCGCTAGGAACGTAGACATAAAAACTTTTTAATTAACATTTCAGAATAGATTATAACGTTTGTCTGTGCCTTTGAATCTTATTGTAAATTATAATATTATGAATCATGTCCATATTTATTTTTTAATATATCCTTTTTATCATATCTTCCACGTTGTTTTTATCTTGTATCATCGCTCCTAAACTTTTACTTTTTTCTCGCTGTTGTACGTTATAAATGAATCTATTTACACAGTTTTGACAAAATCCGATTGACGACCTCATATGTTTAAAGTGATTAAGTAATTCACTGATCTATGGTAATCAAAGACCAAGAAAATTGTTTATAAAAAAAATAAAAACTGCGTGAATTTACGACAACGTTTACTGACAAAAAAATCTTCTTACAGTAGTTGAGTTTACATACAATAATTTGCATTTTTTTGGGGGCAGGGGTAACAAAGAACGGCAGGCAAAAAAAAAATAGGAAAAGAGTATGTATATATGTGATCGGATCGCAAAACTACGCAAAAAGTAACGCCACGATAAAGTCTAAAAAAATTGACAGAATCGCTTCTCTTCGATATTATAGAAGCGAGGTCGGGATTCTCGAAGAGATGAGTCGACGTTCCATTTTAACGTACAAAACTTAATAAAACAATCAACCGACAATGATGGGGCTTTAATCGGCTCTAAAGGGAAGTTCTCGTAATATACATATCGTATAAAAAGAAGAAAAAAAACGTACGAAGATATCACAATCCAGAATAATAAATTTACACGCGATTTCTGTGCTTAATTCAGGACCAATCGCCACCCCATACGCATTAAGAAAGACTAGAATGATTAAGAATATTAATCGACGATTGGAAACTTATAAACGTACGTGTTTAATAACGATTCGTTAATAATGATACGGATAATAATAATAATTATTACAATAATTCTCGATATAACTACGATGAGACGATCAAGAAAAATTGTTCTTCTGTTTTTTCAACTTTTTTTTTTTGATTGACACGACGCGTTTATAATAATGCGAGTTTATGTACAATGATTATAAGTGAGAAAAATACATTAGACAACTGGAAAACGATGTACGTCGATCGTTTTGCGTTGTCATGAAATTTATGCGATGGGTTGCGTAATTGATCGTTTACATATCGGAGTTTTTTTTATTTCAAAAAGTTTCTGTTGAATGTGAGCAAAGTTAAACAATATGGAAGTTTTTCTATCACCTTACTTCTTCGTTTTTTCCTTTTTTGTGTGTGTTTGAATCTTGTTATAATATTGTTATTTTATTCTATGTAGTAAATCATGTTTGTTGCATTATGTTGAACGAAAAACACCGATATGAACGAACTTTCGACGACTGGCGCATTAATTGAAGAAAATGACGCTAGACATAGTGTAGTAATACTAAACGAAATACTTAAGAGAATCTTAGACATCTTCTCCGCGTTGAAAGAAAGAAACAGTAAAGAACGCCTGTTATCCCTAACTGTACAGACTGCACGTTACTTTACCATCGTATTTGCATTGTTAAATCATCCTTCTCGCCTCATAATTCGCAATTTCGTCTTCGTTTTAACGATAAAATCACTCTCACACACATATGCTATCGATTGTCTTTCCATAATTTTACGTTCGATGCAAAATATTCTTCACCTTTCACGAATCTCATAACATATCAGCACTTTTTTTCTGAAACCCGTATGCACCCGTATCACTTTTCACAGACTTGTTTGTCCTAAGTACATAGAAGTGATATAAAAAATTAGAATCATATATGGACGGATCCTGATTTTCACATCTCGCAACAGATATTTGGAATTTTTACGAATTCACAAATTTCACGCATTACCAGATCCATGTTGAGGCAAAAAATCTCTTACTTCCGTAAAACCGCGCAGATTACCTCATACAAAGAGAAACATCATATTCCATTCACATTCACGCGTTCCACAAGCATCGATCAGTTGTCGATACCTTTCGAATGGATCGAAACAACCAAACTTACGATCAAAATTTCACGAACTTGAAATTGTCCACCTGTTCAAGACAGAGGATCGATTATTGGACATGAAACAATCGTGTTTATGAACCGATGGTCCAGAGTGCTCGATTATATGTGACAAAAACGAGCAAACGACAGAGAAACGATTTCCAATGAATCTCTATTGGATGATGCTCAATCGGTGCATTCTGAGGCGAAGCTCTCGAGATCTACGTAATGTCCGTTCATATTGTCTTCGAGTAACTGCGCCAGATCCCTCCTTAGAGTCTGGAACTCCGGCCTGCGGTCTGGATCAGCCTGCCAACATCGGGATATCACCCTGAACAGCTCGCTTCGACAATGCGAAGGTCTCTCCAGCCGATAACTGTTCTGCACGTTTCGCATCACTTCTCGTGCCGTCATGTCCGGGTACGGTGTCGAACCTGCGTTAGGGAAATTAGTTCTTTTGTTATTGATAACGTTGATAATATAATAGGAAAAATATCTCCAATAATCATTAAATATTTAATTAAAAAAAATTGCAATACTTCTAAGTAACATCTTATATTATGATTCACAAAGATAAAATAATGCATTAAAAACACATATCTGTTTTATAAGTTGTAAATTATTAAGACAATTACTTAAATGGGCATGGCAAATAGAAATAAGGGAATTAAATAATTACTTAAATATAAAATAAAAATGAGGAAATGATAGAATATTAATAGGACTACGAAAGTATCAAGAGTAAAAGAGACAGAGAAATAAAGAAAAGCGAATGAGCGAACGAATTAGTTAAGAATTAGAAGACAAGAGTCGACGAAGAGTTAAGATTATAGAAGTAAGGAGGAAGGTTGTATTATTATTTTATCGTCAATATAGTTACTATTATTTCATTTATAAAGTAATCAGACTTAACATTAAAGAAATTTGGAACTGTGATAGGAATATAAAATACCAAATTCGAGAAATCAATGATTCACACATACCCAGGGTGACGATCTCCCACATCAATATCCCGAAGCTCCAAACGTCCGTCTTAGTGGTGAATAGCGAGTAGATCAATGACTCGGGCGCCATCCACCTTATTGGCAACGCGTTTCTGCCGTGTCTCGTCTCGATCACTTCCCCATCTTCGTTCGCAAATCTGGACATACCGAAGTCGGCGATCTTGCACAGCTTGTTATGGTCCACTAGCACGTTCCTCGCGGCAAGATCACGGTGGATGATCTGCAAAATCGAACAAAAGCACACGGCTCGATCAACGTTCCTCCATGAGACAGTGACCGCAGGTGGACGTCCTGTTATGCAACCGCACTATAGTTACCACATCGCATATACAAGGTATCAAGTGATAGAGCGAGCAAAGTCGAATCCTCGAACTGGTTGGATTGTCGCGTAGAAAAGTCTCAAGACCTCTTCTACCACCAAAGGTATTCTTCGACGACGGGACTCGACGAATAGATTTTATGACCCGCGGATTCTACGTTGCTCGGCTTCGTAATACGGCGGCAGAGACACGTTATTGCTGATTATTTATTGTACGTCTGATTTATCGCGTGTTCGTCGTACTGTTATTCGCCGCGGAAGCCTGAGCTTGATTTATTTTACGTTCTCATGTGGCCAGCCACCGCGGACCTCGTGAACCGTGTGCTTCAATGGAAATTGCTTGGCGTACCGGTAAATACGCGTGAAATTTAATTGTCGTACGACCTCGACGCGTCGATCAAAGTCGGTGATGATGTTTGAGCAACAATGAAAGCTTCGATTAAACTAGTGAACAGTACTGAACTGTGTTGCAGACTTCCGTCATAGATGATTACAGGTTCAACTCTCCGGGGAATATTCGAGGAAATGGTACAATCGTTATATAACACGAGTTTGGGTGCAAAGCCTAGTCAAAAGTGTAAATGGTAGAGTTTCTTTTAGTTAAGAACCTATCGTCGGGAGAAAATATATTTAACATAGCAGTAGCAATTTTCTCAAAAGCTATTTTTGATCGATTAACCGATCAACAATGTTAATCCGCGTACATACATACATTTCTCCGACCTCAGAAGATAAAATGGACCATCATCAATGAATCACCAAAGTCTCCATATTGAAAATCAAAGTTACACAATAAAAACACGCTATGAATCATCTTATTACCAATTAATTAACAGAAATCTTTCACAGAATAAACAGCAGATTATTGTAACTTTCCAAGAAAATTTTGTTTCAAAAGAATATTCAAGAAACTTTGAAACAACACGGAAGAGTACGAATTAGGCTGTCGGAAAATCGGGTGAGCGGGCTCTCGCCGTTCGACCGTGGCCGATGCTAATGAACTTGCGCTGCTCAATGTCAAGGCGAGCTGGATATACATACGTCTTTGCCGTTTCTTTAATGACTTCATCTTCTAGATTTATAGCGCGCCGCGCGACCACCGGTGCAAAACTCGAACGCGAGTCCATTTGTCGTGTCGACCTGCTCGTGTTTCTGCCCGCTCCTCAACGTTTTGTACAGATGAAAAATATATTTTCGCGACTACTTGCGCGTAACATAAGATACCAGTGTATCTATGGTATGCCGGCGTTACCGTATCAAAAGAAAAAAAAAAGATGAAATATCAAGAAGCCAAGCGATTTGTATTCCGATCACGTTTAAGTCACGTTCTCGTGATAAATATTTTGGACGCGTGTCATATAATTGATAAATAATCTAAAATTGTTTCATTGCTTACGTATTGTTATCTTTATTACACTGACAGGAGGAAATTTTGCTTTTCCAGCTATCGTTTTAACTGTCATAAATATCCTCCGTTTGTTTTAAATTTATCTGTGTTTGTGTCTTTCTTTTCATTTTTATCTTGAACTTGTCGAAGACTCGCGTTATTTAAAAAATGTCAAGTGAAGAAAATTTCTAAAAATTATAATTCTGTAAAGTATTCTCGATTCTATGATGTTACGACGTTAAGTATCATCCTTCAATATTGAGAGGAAAGACGATAAATAATTCAGAATAAATATTTCCCCGGATGTATATCCGTATTAATTTGCAACCGAAACAATACCTCCACGGTTCGTGCGAAGTAAGCATAATGATCTCGATCTTAAACCAATAAGCCTCGCTGTTTCGAGGCTTTAAATCATTTCATCTCGTTCGTGCATCAGCCGTGGCTTCCACTTTCAATTAAGGGTACTATGTATGTCGGGAGAATTATTGGAGGAACAATTCTTGAGAAGAATTTCTGCGAACTCGTATATAATCTTTGATTGAAATCGACATCCTGACTCGGTTGCTCTTTGCCCGTCCTTCCAACGACGAACATAGCATACTGATTCCAATCGAGACTTCGTTCCCGCTGTTCGATGCCTCGAGCAGCCTCGCCGCGTGCATCTCCATCAACTGAATCATAACCGGTCGATGATGATATTTAGCTATTTACCATTTTTTACATTGCTACTGCATTGTCATCGATATTCGATAAAAGAAAAAGTCTGCGTCGCTGCGTTATTCCAGTAAAAGTGTCAGGTTGATCGGAAAGTTTTGTTGGTTCAACTTTTAGCAGGACGGAAATTACTTATTACAATCGAAACCTTTTTTATCTAGTAACTCATCTGAGTTATATCTATCCGAGTATTAATAATTCATTCCTCAATTGCTTAATCTATATGTATATATTTTTTCAGCGTCCAGTATTTTATGGTATATTTTTGTCTATAGAAAGATTTTCAGGAAAGAAAGGGAATCGATTGTTTTAATTAAAATTCCTATTAATTAGTCTTTGATATAATATTCTAGCAATTTATTTAGTAAATTTAAGTAGTGAACTGTTAGTTTTTTATTTTTTATTATTAAAGTATTCTCTTAATGCATTTACAGTCTGATTCTCAGAAACCTAGTTATTCTCTTTTGTAAAATAGTTCTATAAAGGTCTAATGGAATTATTTGAAAGCGTAAAAAGGTTACGATATCTACCTTCATGCAATGTTTCTGCCTGACATTCGTCTAAGGTTCACCTTATTATAAAACAACTTACTCATCAAGTTTTCAAGAGTAATTAATTTTCCGAACAAGGCGCAACATCACCTTCATTTGAAAACTCCAATCATTTTGCAACACATACGAAAAAATTATTAAAATACCTCGTGACTCATGAGCGTTCATGTTCGCACTATGAAGTACATGATTTGTTATTCTAATACGTCGGCAAAGGGAGGATTATGGAATAGATGACACGACAGAAGCAGGAACCAGTCAGATGAATTATGGAAATGATGCAGATACGTGTTGGTTGCTTCGTATGCTTGTATAAAAAGTTAAGTAAAACAGTTGCTAAGGAATGTTTCATACGATGCAAAAACTTCATCCATAACGAGTAATATGTTTTTAAATGAATTTTTCACACTCGAGAAGATAACGACGAGATTCGAGTTGCACCTTTTAAACGATGTTATAGCTAGCAGAGATAGTTAACGTACAGTTGAAGTTTAAGGCACGTTTCTCGCGGTTGGTAGAGCGAAAAAGAACCTTGATGTTCTCCATACCGGAATGTACACTACCGTTTTCCTCCCGATGAGTAATTATCGTCCACTAACTTCAGAAAATTAGCTTTCACGCGGCAATTCTCCGAAGACGATTACGTGAACACCATTCGATATTCGTAGAAAATAATTATGAACGGTTCATTCGATATTTGCCCTTGTAAGAAACAGCGTGAAATTATTCTAATCGAAGGTTTACCATCGGTAATATTCCTTCTATAGTTGCTTCCACAGAGATGAATTTCATTTTTGCGCCATTGAAACTGACTATTACGTTTCGAATTATTAAACATGTTATAAAATGAAAAAAGTGAAATTTAGGATATTATGTACAAAAAGAAGCTCCAAAAGATATATTATTCGAATATTTACGCAGGACTATAAAGAAAACGAACAATAATTTAGAATGTTGACTTGGACTTCGAGTCACGATACTATCTCAAAAAAAGAGTCCATTAAACGTCGTTGGATGCATAAAAATGTCTGTTTTATGGTTCCGAAGCGAATCACGTGCCTTCAGCAAGGAGGTTAGAACCGTAATATTAAACGCGCTCGTGTCACTCTACGGTTACGGCGGCATTATCAGCTTCGAGTCACACGTTTTTTGGCTTGAAATTTCATAAATCGACAATAAACATTCGACACCTCTGTCAGTGCCCCAACTTGGATCTTAGCATGATTTAAAATGTGTCCGCGGATGCCTAACTAATTTTTTTAATCTACGTAAACGACTTGGAACCATAAGATCATTTTCAGTACTCTACATTTCTAAGATTTCGATCTTCATAGAATCCCGATTTTCTTCAGCAATATTTCAACAATGAGATTTTATTAACATCGAACATTTTCTTCGATCAATTTGTCTCGACAAAGTAATACAATTTTTTTTTAATTATCCAGTTTTTAAATCACCATATTCAACATCCTTTCTAAAATTATTAATTTTTTGTAAATCTAAATAATTGAGCTACTGAAAAGTTGGAAACTGGTTCACCGTCGAATAAATTTCATCAGACACGAGACAAAAAGATATTAGGTCTTATGCTAACTTTCTTACAAGGAAAGAACTCGCTTTAATCGATACAAACTTCTTCGCGTATTCCCGCTAATATAAGTTTATTGCTGTTCACACCAACTTAGGGTTGTAGGATGATCGTGTCAGAATTTATCTCATTTGACCATGTCATCCATTTTTGCCCACTGACACAGATTTACTGGTGAAATGATCTCTGGTCCCGCGTCTTTCCGACGCTAAGAAAATATTTGACGTACAAATACCACCGGCAAGCTGTTTGTCATGTCGTCGCTTTTTCACTCGCGACCTTCAGTCGTAACGTATAGGCAACCTCGAAGGACGAGGTATTCGGTTTTTAATGCGGGGTACTCTTTTGACGCGTAGATGTTTTTGAAACACATTGGAGACTTTAAAGGCCATATTTTATCGTTTCATTATCTTCGTTATTGAGAAGCTTCGATTTATGGCGAGTTTATAAAGCTTTGTCAGATTAAAGAATATACTACGTGAAAAATACAATACGCGAAGAAAGGAATTTTCGCATAGAAAAAAGTATGAAAATGTGAATTATAAGAGACTAAATCAAATAGGAGGGGGGGGTGAAAATGAAAAGAAAAGAAACTTTTGCACAGATACAATTTGGAAACGTGGAAATGTAAGAAATTACATTAAGCAGGATTATAAATTTGCAAAAGAGGAATTTTTGTATAGAGAAAAATTTAGAAACATAAGAATATAAGAAATTAAATGAAATAAGGATGTAGATTTGAGAAACTGAAGGTTTGCATATTTTGCGTAAAAAGGTACAGAGAAAAATGTTATATTGATTACGAAAGAGAACTATTTCATCTAAGTTAATTTCCAATTAAGTTACCAAAAATACTGAAAGTTTAATCATTGACATTCTTATGAATTAATAAATTTGTATGACATTTACGAAGTCTGAATCTTTCCTTTGTTGTTGCGGGATGAAATGCAGTATCGATCATAGATTTGAAAAGAATTAAGAACAAGATCGGCATGGCACGAATATAACAACATCGGGGGTAATACTTTGATATAATGTTACAGTAAGTAGACGGTCGCTGTATCGTTTTGGCTTCGTCTCTAAGACTCCTTTAACACGCGAGCATGTAAGGTCATAATAAATTTTCGGCCAACACCAAGAAGCCTCGTGAGCGTAATGGAAATACAAATAAGGGGGGAGTGATAATTTAAACGCGACCACGAAAGGGTACTTTTAATAATTCACAGATATTAAAAGCTGTACGCGACGCGATACTTACGATTTAACGTCCTTAAAAATCAACATGATAAAAAGATTTAGCTCTAAAGTATTTCAGATTATTAATAGATATAGTATCGTTTAATCCACTTGACAATTAATTTCTCTTGAAATAAAAAATACAGAAAAGATGAGATGGATTTTTGAAACTATGTTTCTATAGTATTTCGTATCGCACAAATTCACGTTTTCAAAATCTCCTATTAGAAAAGAATTGTATATTTAAGAGTTAAAATCTATTCTCAATTCATTTACACATCGTCATGATAATCTACAATAAATTAACCGAGGAAAAGTGCGAATAAAATGTCGCGTTAATGCACAATTGCGTTAAGAAACACATACACCAAAATGATTTATATTAAAATAAACAATAAAAAAAATCAAAAGAAATATACATAGTAAAATCAGAGTACACTCTCACCTTTTTTGACGCAAGATACTCCATGCCTCTTGCCACGCAGTATCCAAAAACAGTGAGATCCCTAGAGGTGAGCGCGGCCGAGTCCTCACTGAAATTGTAGAAATCCTGCCTGGTGCGATGATCACGCAGGTACGCCAACAATTTCCCGTACATCACGTACTCGAGTATAAGATAATGAGGCTCTGCGAACAAGCATACACGATTACACAATTAAACGGTCTTAAAGCTTCGCGAAATTGCAGTTTGATCAGCATTAACTCGGTGAATGAAATAGCGCGTACGATGCCGTGCATGGGATTAGGGGACCCCATATGGTGAGAATACGAAGAGCTGTACTACACAGTGAGGCCCTTAAAGTAATTTAACCGGAGCACTTTCGGGCCCCCGTAGGTAGTATCAGGCTGATTGTAACATATGGGCCCACTTCTGCTGGCTGCACGAGCTCGTAACTTTCATATTAGGATAGCATTACCAGCCTTTAATAATTTTCGTTTGTTAAGGAGCGTTCTTTTCTACGAGTAGATTCGTTCCGCGCAAGACGATCTGTACACTCAGTCATAATATTTGCACGGCGAGAAATGTAACATGGCGAGTGGATAACGCAATCAAGATACAGTGAATTCTAAGTTTGGTCCGGTTGTGTTGTAACGATGCTGTTACTGGGGCTAACAGCTGTACTCTTCAACAATGAATGTGCTTGCTGCTGTTATCATGTCGACAGCATCGGCAAACTTTAGTCAAATCTTATTCAAGGATTATAATGTAGAGTATAGGAACTGATCTTTATTAAACATCGGTGTAGTTTTTTATTCTTTAGATCAAATTACAAAATTTCATACGACTTCATTGTTTGATTAAGCAGTTCCAATTTTTAGCTTGCGGTGTAAAAGTCATAAAATCTGGCGTGGAACATGAGAAAATTACGCAACCACGATAGAATGATCATAAGGACTCGATTGAAATCATCTTGGAGTCATATTTGATGATTTGTAAAATTATAGTAATCTAGGTCGTACATTTTGGTCTTTTACACAATGTCTTGAATGAGGCCTCCACGATCTTGTGATTATTTTTCCCTTATGTTTCTACTTTTCCAAGGAAGAGACAAAATTTCAGTAATGTAGTGTCTTTGATATTTAAACATGTTATATACTAATTCAGCTTAACTAGTTGTTATCCAAAGCTGCTACAGGGGAAATAAAGTGTAAAAACCTCGATGAAGCTTTTTTCAGACGGTCATCCTAATAAATATCCTCAATCTCGTATTTCAGAAACTGATCACCGCTAATTTAGAAATAAATTACTACCGACATCAATAAATGGTAACGAAATTCGTGTTTCGCACCTGGGCTAATCGGATTCTGAACGAACGAGACGCCGCTACAACCCCTCAAAAGGCAAAAATTTGTCACCGGTAATTGGCGGTGGTGACATAATTAATGTCACACGCGATACTTTATCGAAGAGTATCGATCTGTCGCGAGATCAGAAAAATACGACACTAAGTGGATCCTTACTTGCGCTCCTAATTTATCCACGATAAAGTATTATAGAATCTCCATGTTCCATGTGAATAACACCGACTCTCGATTAAACCGTGAAAAGAAGAAGAAGAAGAAGAATAAAGCGGAGAGAAGAAAAACGTCGGTATCATCAAAAGAACTCTTTTAAGGATCGTGAACTCTGAACACCAGGGATGTCAGAAATTTTTCAACGTGCCACAGATTTGTTTTTCAAAGGAAATACCTAAGCAAACTGACTAATTACTGTCACACCTTTACCTAGAAATACTTGCTTGAATTACATTTATCTTCTTCTTTTTATTGCTGATGGGAAATAATGCCAAATATTCTGCTAAAGTTCGACACAGCAGTTCATAAATATTTTTCCATCCTTGAAGACAGTCACAGTCCTTTTATTTAGTCCCTCTTTTTAATTTGTTGAAAGGGATCCTTTTGACAAGAACCGGCCGTCAAAGGACGAAAACGTCGCTCGGAAGGAATTCGAACGCGCCCACCATGACCGAAACGATAAATACGGGGGGCCAGAAATTTAGATGCCGTAAATCTTGCGAGTAGGTTCACGCAGGCGTGTTTTTTCTTCTACACACGTCGAACGTAGTCGAAGGACTTTCGGGGTGGTGCATCCCAAAACGAACACGCCACGTCCTCCATGGACCTTGAGGGTCGCCCACAATTATTAGAACCTTTTACTTCAACTCTTTCTTTATACGACCATCTCAAAAGAATATTTTTCTTAAAAGAAAATTCTTCAAATATTCATCAATAAACTGTGGATAGTTTATGCATCTATGAAAAAATGCAAATATACACAAACTTACACATAATACAACACATAATATTTGCAATAATCTCTTCTAACTTTTGCAAGTAGCTTTTACGAGTTTTTGCACCATTATCTCCTAATCATAATTTAAATGAATGATCGTTCTATATGAAACCAGAAGGTGTCGTGATACTTATAGTACTAATACATTTTCCATACAACTATCAACATATAGCTGACAAAACTATCATAAATCTCGTACAACCTAATATAGTATCACGAAACCTACAATAATTTCTCTTCGAAAGCTTATCGTACGTAAAACCTAATTTTTCTAAACGTATCAAGAAGCTATTTCCCAGAAGGGATTACATTTTATACTATTACTAGACCAGCTCTGTGTGCATTAGCATACAATCGCGAAAAAGACTATTCCGCGCATAAATATCGAGGGAAGGCCGTAACGACGTCAAATCCAGATCGACGTCCAAGCGGACCGATCGTATCAATACCGGTGTATCCTCTTCCGAACCCCGCTACGAACCATCATTTCGCCGACTTAATAGACGTATTGTGCCACGAGGATCGTCGCCGTAGGGACGCGTATGGAAATTTATACGATGAGAGCGACGATACCGACGAGCTTCCAACGAAAGACGTATAATGGGCCTCCCTCTTTGAAATCTACCACGACTAAAACTTCGAGATTGTCTCGTTGCTGTTTTTGACGTCTCAACCATCGGATTTGTCATTAATGCAGTTGTTGATGCATATGCAACTTAAACTGAGAAACGAACTTTTAGTTCTATATCTAATTGTTTGTTTATTATTCTTCTATTTATTCTCAAGATTCGATACTTTGAAAAATTCTTCTGATGTCCCTGGCATTGGATTTGTTGACAGTGAAACATATTTATGCAATGATGCGGATATGCAGTTTTGATAAGAAGAAGAACTTTTGCCATCACTTGATCGTTGATCTGTTTATTCTCAAGAATTGATTCTTTGAAAGATTCTCATCGATGCTGTAGAAAGAATTTTTGAATTTCTTTTTTTCAAGGGAATGGTACTCGAAGAATACTCGGTTTATCGTATTGAAACAGCTGGTCATTCTTTTATTGTCCGATGCGATTGTGTTTCGTTGCGTTCTTCGTCGCAGTTTCACGCGTATAACTGCGCACAATCGACAACTGGAAAAACGAAAAACACGACGGCAATTCACTGGTTTATCCTCCCATCGAGATAATTGCGACCATCCTATGTCGATGTAATAGCAATTTATTATACCTCAATTAATCAGACAATAGTTACAACCCATACGCAAGCATATAGCTTTTAACCATTTCACGCTTCGACTTTTAACGCACCACGAACTTGCACGATAACGTTGTAAAATAAAATTTCCTTTCCTCGATGTTTCATAATCGATACTCGTATCACGATCGGTATGTGCTGAACTTAGCAAAAATGTATTTCACGCAATTCGCTGAAGTTGGTAAAATTCACAAATTAGCGAATTCCATATAATTTCTTTACACAATACTTTATTGTACGTTATTTCCAAACAAACCATTCAGAAGCGAAAGCAATCAACTTCGCTTTTCATAAATGTCTTAATTTCATTATTCCAGTTCAGAATTGGTTTTGCCCTTCTCAAAACCCAAACTATTTACTTCCACAAATTGATTCACTGTAAGAAGGTGACACAAACAATCGTAGATATAAAGAAAATTCTTAAAAAACACAATCTAACTTTTTTCCACTTTTTAATACATAATATTAACCAATGTATCTTCTTAACAATTCAAATACAATAACGGATTGTATTCTTTATCGCACAGTGTCTCTTAGTCAAAGAAAAAAATCGAATTCTAACATTGTCGCGATTATCCAACCGATTGGAACTCATTAATCCTTCCTTCGTGGTGACTCTGCGGAGGCAGTTCTCCAGAACTATTACTCAATTACCTGCAGGATGATCGCACGTAAACAGCGAGTCCTCCTCCGCTGGTACCAGCGATCGATCTTCCTTTTATTTGCAAAACAATAGTGCACGCGTGTAAATGATTACGGTGGTCGGTTGAGACGGAGACGAAGGAGAAAGAAGACCTATCATTGCTGACTCAATGACGAGGAATGCATCTCTCTTGCGATCCCCTAACGACGTCTTCAATATGCATTACGCCGTGTTTCATGGCGATACAATCTGTGGATGGTCGTCGAAAACAGGGAATCGTAAATAATTAAAGATGCGCTAGTCGGCGAGATAAGCGCGATTTCAGAGGCGACTACGATCAAAACCAGTTATTGTGTGTAGTTTCGTAGTCTACGCAACGCAGGTGTGAATTACTATTTAAGCCATTAATTCTCGGGAAACGCGATGGCGTTGAATAACAGGGAGGAAAACGTGAAGAGCGAAACGAAAGAGATTGGCTCTTCATTTTGGGATTGAAAAAATCCTCACGACTAGATTTTTATACGTTTATGGAAAATTCGAAGGCACATGCGTGAATGCACGCGATTTATGTACAAAAGTATATAAAATAATCGAAGTAAAATACTCGTTATAATATTTAGTAAGTGAAATAAAAATTAAGTTCCATTTTTTTGGATATATTCATAGAAATAAAAAATTGCATAGAGTCTGCAGTATCGTCATCACAATAGGAATATTAATGGAGACGTTATTTTATGCGATAGACGTCAGAAAAAGACCGAAGAACAATCGTTTGACAACATGGATGGGTTGGAATGTAACTTTTCAAACAAACGAAGCCTCTTCTTACAATTAGAATCTTGATTACTTAATCATCGTATTTTGCAATCTCCGTAAACGAACTGCCACTTAAAACTCCACTAGTTTTTGTAAAGCTAGTCGCTGACGTTTACACAGGCAAGGTCAGGAATAAGTGACTCGTGAACTTGGTAACAAAGTAATATCTGCCGGACTCGAATGCGAAAACAACACCTGCGATATTTATTTAACAAGTACTGAGTATTCCATTTCCAACACTCCATCGCATTCCTTGTGCAAATATAAGGATGGTTTAAGAAACGAGATATTACCATTTTAGACAAATTACAAAAATAAGGAATTCTTTAATAGATTTTTTCTTACACATTAAATAATACCTTTACTTGGACTTTTCTTTGTCTTCTTTATAAAAGCATTAAGGTAAGGAATGACATATTGATCTAAGAAATGAAGAACTACCTTTATTCATATTATCTCTTATACTAATTACAAAAATAAAAATATTTTTAAGAAATACTTCCTCAGATATTAAGTATTTTGACATTATAATTGAGGTGTTGTCTGTGCACATATTAAATGACATGATTTCGAATTAAAAACTGTATGAACTATGTTAAAATTAATTTAATTGAGCCTACCTTGTTCTGTACAGCAACCTAGAAGAGTTACGACGTTCGGATGGCTGCCAAGTTGCTGCATGATTTCAAGTTCTCGAACCAGATCCTCCTTTTCTCGTTCGGAAGCACCTTCTTTGACGGTTTTGACGGCTACTAACCGGGTCGTTCCTTGATGACCAGTCAAATCGTCGGCTTCAGCCTTCCAGACCTAAACGACCAAAAAATACAACGTGAATTCGACTTTCTAATAGGATTTTAATTATAAACTCCATCTTCTGCGTGAAACTAGGTTTTAGCGTTCAGAATTGCATACGATATTACACGTTAGACAGAAAATTATGTAATAAATAAGTATTACCTAACGAATGTCTTTTGGTTGAAAAACATACGTTAGTAGCAATTAAAACAGTATTAAAGATCAGTACACTAAATGTTGCAAAGTAATTTTCTCGTTAGATATATCTTAGATTGTAATTCTCACAAAGTATTTCAAAGAAAAGAATCGGTAATGTATAAAGAATTCTTATACAATACAGTTGTATAATAAAAGAATTCACATGTTGCCGACAATCGACAAGGTATTCACTGATTATTTGCTTAATAAGAAGCATAGTTCCACCTAACCAGTATTCCAGGAATCACTAAATCAAAAGTAATTCGAATGTCTATGCAAACAACAACTGTTTATTGAACATTTGAAGTCCATTATATCACCGCGAGTTCCACGGATCATTACATAAATGATAAACAACGATCTATCTATCGTCCATTGAAACACATGAAATCAATAAACGTCCGTAAAATCGTCATACGATCGAACAATTTAATACACACTTAATAAAAATAATGAATAATAGATTAAGAAATTTAGTGAAAAAGATAATAAAGAATTTAATACAAAGAAAAACTAAATATGCATCATACATGTATAATTTTCTTTCCTCTACTTTTTATTAATGAGTCACTCTCGCCAGTAAATAAATGAATAAAAGAGTGTTTCACAAGAGCGTTTCAAGAGTTGTAACCGAAATTTCGCGGGCGGCGCGCGTTTCACGTTAACGTCGGACGATTTATTATCGCCGTCTCTCGCCTGAAGACTCGCTGTTCCTGTTCCGTTCGAGGGAGAGACTAACGCTTTACCTGGCCGAAGTTTCCTTGGCCAAGGACCGTCTGTAACCTAAGCTTATCTCTAGGAAACTCCCATCTGGATTCTTGCGACGACGGAGGCGGTGGTTTCTCCGCTTCGTGACACTAAACAGAAAAAGAAGACTGTATTGAATCGCGAACGATAATTATTTAAAAATGCCTGACGAATAAATCTGAGGCCGGCCAGTTCCTTTTGATGTACCGCGACTCCGGGCGAAAAGGTGAGCAGAATGGCGTTCTGCGTCGTGAATTATCGTTTCTTCGCGGCGATTATTTTCAAATGAACCATCCAAATAGACGCAACAGCATGGAACTACGCCGAAATGGCCGAGTATTATTGTAATTTATTTTCGTAATTTTTTATTCACTTACTTTAATTAAGTTAACCCTTGATTACCTTTTATGAAAAATACATATGATTTATATAAAGATTTTAACAACTCTAATAACGTGTATAAATTATTCACGAATAGAAAAAGTCTTATCTGTTATAATTACTTTCTGATAAAAGTTACATTCTATCTTATGATTTTAAATATGTAACCGATTATCGTAGAAACGATAAAATTGAACACGTAAATAATTATGTTATTAAAAAAAAATTTATATTCTATTCATATGATTTAGAAGATACATAAGATATGCGACTACCAAGTGTTGTATCCTCGGAAGCTTCGTGATCGCCTTCTCGATGGATGTTTTGAAGTCACCATTTTCAAGATTCAGCGCGTCTTTCCGGCAGCTTATTTCCGACGATGTGTCCGACTCCTCCAGTACCTACGAAAAAATCAACGTCATCGTGTTGTACATGCAGTCGACAAGAACGATCGAGCGTGCAATTTACGAGAAACTTCGATTTCCTTCGAGTATTTTCGCAGCTCATAAAGTAATCGTGACTCGAGTAAAGGAATCGAGTCTGCAATAACAAGTAGTCATGTTTTATCGATCGTTTTGTTTATTTAATTACGAACGTTCGACAAGTAGCACGGCGTTTCGTTATAAAAAGAATTTATTTATAGCCGCTCAAGAAATATGAATTTCGTGAATAACGTTGATAAACATGAAAATATTATGAGAGTGAAATTGAAAATATGCAAAATACGAACGAACGTTAGGATGTCAACGAAGAAATATGTGTTTGACGCAAATACGAGAGAAAATACGTGACTGTTCGCACTTTTGCATTCGAAGATCATCTTTGTTACATTTACATCGTCTTTGAAGAAGCTGTTTCCTGCATACCACGATAAATCAGTAATTTTTCAAGACGAAAACACGACGTGGATAAAGCGGGACACGGGTAGCTCTTTATCATGGAAAATGATTAATTTACGTCAATACTTATCCCTACTTAAAAATTTATACATTTTTTATTGGTTGATTCTGAAAAATTCAGCGAAGTTGAATTCCATTTTCTTTTTTTCCTTTCTTTATACAATATTTTAAATTACTGCGATTTTTCAACGGTTGCAATTTAATTTTTTTCAACTTTTATGCTCATCAGAGAGTGCGCAATTAAACGCTTATCGAAGACAAAGACGCAAACGATCTTCGCATTATATAATTTACTTTCTCATTATTTCAAGACACTGTACTATCCGATAGATCGAAACACACGAAACGACACACTGTATTTTTACGGGAAAAAAGGCAACGGATTATTCAATCGATACAATGAACCTAACCATCGTGATCGGACGTTCATTACAAATCCGGTGAATCACTGGCGATCCTTCGCGAACCGTAAAAATTAGTCGACGACCGAGTTGTTGTGGCCATTCGCGGCGAGTTCAGGGACAAAGCGCGAAGAAATTTGCAAAAAAGCGATCGCGTCACGATGCCTGATTTGGTTTTCTACTCCGTCTATTTCAACCAAAAGATTAGTATTTACGTAAAAAGTAATGATATCGAGCGTTTTTCTTAAACGATTGCAGAGTTCTCTTCATATTTTTTATAGTAATAATAATAATAGTAACAATGAAGAAAGATTTATGTAAGACCCTCAGAAGGCAAACTGATCAAGTAAAAAAGAATCCAACTAACACTCGTCATACAAACTAATCTGACGAACCTTCGCCAAACCATTCCAAAATAGAAATGACTAACACGTCTCATGTTTTTTATCGGCAGTCATACAAATATTTTCCTCGTCTGAGACCATTCAAAAAATTATGCCACAAATTCATTACCAACGAAATCCATCACGATCTATAAATTATCTGCAGAAACTCGAATTGTCGTATCGTTAACGATCGCTGAAGGCATTCGCTTCCTAGTACGCGCTTATGCGAAAGCATTTCCAGTTACAAAGGAGGAGGAAGTGGCGATCTTTCATTATGGTTCATTCAACGCGAACTCGGGTATACGCGCCAGCTCGATCTTAGCGACGCACAGTGTATCCAATAGCAATTCTAGTAAATAAAAAATAGTAATTAATAAGAGCCAGCTTCCTGTATCTTTTACTTGTAACGATAAACATACGAATGAGTGATTATAGTCATAAAATTTACGAAATTCGAGATACAAGTAATTCTTTCTGTGTTAGCATAAGAATAAGAAATTACAAATTCGTAATAAGTAATAATAATAAATTCATAATGAAAATTTATGTGTTTCTTGTAACTGTAATTAGACTATAAATTTTTATGCATTTCTAGGACATTTAGAAGAGCAAAGACGCACATAATGCTCATAATATTCAGAAGTATATAAAATATGCAATTTTACACCAATTACGATATTTAGTAGATGAAACTAATTTCTGCTTGAGTTTTATGTCTATATTTGTTTTTCTAGAAATACGAAGTAGCATAAATAATCACAGTCTATTTATGATTTCATTAATTCCTTCAATTGAACAAGTTCCTCGACCTCGGGATATTACTAATTTCGACGTGTACGGAAACGTCGGTTTTTAGGGTAATTATTGAAAAGTGTCAAGAAAACACACGCACGTGGATCTACTTTGCGGAAGATAACGAAAGTCTTGTCTGTTAATGGCCAGATGATAAATGCTCGCGGTCGACGATAATCCACGGGGCCAGCGTAACGGTACTTAAGTGGCACTGGTATACAATTCGCGTTTCGATTTAGCGATCATCGGCCAGATACGCTTTACGGTACACAATCGTAAATCAAAATTTTTTGTCGGGATAATACGGCTGGTGAGCAGCAGGCTCAAGAGGAAATTACACCGCTGGACGAGAATCACGGCGAATAAAAATGAAACGTTTAGCGGCTGAAAGATACCATTTCAAACGGCCACCCCTCGGCTACACGATTGGGAGCGTCGCTTTCAAACCGTCCCGTCGAACAAACCAGGGTAGATAACCTGGGAGAGAAAATTTTCTAGGGGTGAGACTCGAGCAAGATGTTTTTATTTCAGGGCGTTTGACGTAATAACTGCTCTGGCTAAAACGAAATGTTTGAGACAGAATTTGGAGAGGAATGTTTTTCCAGACATAGAAGTTTTGTTGTACGATACACTCATGCATAACGTATGGATGACATTATAATAGAATTTCTAAATCTCATTATACAACATTGAAAATATTAAAAAATTCCTTGTTTCAATAATTTTATCTTTGATTAGTTACACTTTGCCAATTTATTACCTACTTTCACATATTAAGAACTCTGAATCTGGCAAATTATTTGTATGTCTCATTATGTTATATCAAAATTCTGCTCTTTAACCATAAAGAAGTATTAAAATCAATAAAAATGTACTTATCATGGTTTTCTCTTCCATATGATCATCACTTGTTATACGTGAAATGTAATCCTACAGGTTCAACTACTACGAATAAAGTATGCAACATTTTTTAATAAAAATCTAGAAAATCTATTACATCCATCTACTCATAGCACTCATGATATAAAAAATAATAGAAGATAACTAAAAAAAGAGTTACAAGCTTTTCTTTGATGCTTTAACAACTCGATCAGTAGACAAAACACACAGTTCGAGATACCGGCCCAAAAATAATCAGGTCACTGACACCAACCTTGTTCCTACACCTCTGCGAACTTTCACGTGAAACGGAGTCTGGCCACTGGACCAACATCAAACGTCACTAGACCACTTTCATCCGGCGACCTATATTATATAGTACCTCTACAAATACTTTCTAACGCTGACACCCTATATTCACAACTCCGTATGTAAAGACTTAAAGTATTCTAACATCTGTAGACATATTCTATGAATATATATGATATGATATATGAAACATTTAAAAATGTCATTTATACCATTATGAGCCTGAGCAGACTTTGAAAACAATCTAAAAACGTATATAGTAATGACAATATATTTAATACAAGCATGTATTCCGCAAAAATCACAAAAATATTTAAACAGTTAAAGATGCATTATATTAATTAACATCAATATTCAGTGGAGCCAGGCTTTAACGCTTATAATTAGCTGAAGATCATAGTCGTAACAATCGTATCTCACTACATTGCTAATGAAATTTCAACATATGGACATAAAAGTTTTCTATAGTAAGTGTTCAAATATTACTTCCGTGAGGTACTGTATATCCACTTTAACCGAAAAAAAATCTCACTCACCTTACGATTCCTAAGTATCAGTCTTCTTAGAATTAGGCCAACGCCAACAGCGATTGGAAAGACGACCAGTGTCGCCAGGATGTAGCTCACCACGGCTACAGTCTCCTGCGATGCAATGGCATCTCCATCGTGTCTCTTCGATATCACTTCACTGATATTCACCGATTCCCTTGGACTAACCGATATCAATCCACTTTCAAAGAACGTCCTATTCAGTTCGTTGGAATACACAGAGGTGTTGTATTCCGGCAGAATCGTGTGGTGATAAATTGGCCTATGTTTCGTTCGATTGTTACTACTTCCGCCCGTGGATCCTCTACCTGGACCCGTCGGTGGAACCTGCGTGGTCGTATCACGATTTTCTTCCTGTTTATCCTTCCTTGTGCTTTCTGGCACGCGGATAGAATTCGTTTCGTTCGTAGCACTTTTCGGGGTAACCGTGTCGTTGGCTTTCTCGGTCGTTCTCGAAATCTCCGGTTGCTTCGTGCTCGCCGGAAGTTCCGCTCGTCGTTCCATACTGCGGGAGAACGAGTTCACGGGACCAGTGTTGTTGAAGATATCTGAAGTGTTGTATAGATGCATTATAGGTAGCACGTCATCTTTGTCGGATGATGCGTCCTGAGATTTATCAGACAGGTTTCGGCCTCTAACTTCAGGTGACCTTTCACCAGACGCTCGCTTTCCAGTTTCTGTCGACGGATTTGTGGATATTTCTGACTTTACTCCTTGCGAAGTCGAATCTGAAAACGGGGCAGGTTTCACTTCTGAACTCGGTATTTTCGAATCAGAGATTGTACTTTGGTTTTCGGGAATAGTAGAAATTTCTATTTGAACCGTGGTTATCGTAGTGGTCGGAGCTTCCGTTGTAGTGAACGAAGTCGGTGCACCAGCTGTAGTCGTAGTTACGGTGGTGTCTTTTGACCTGTACATCTTTTGGATTTCCGAAGGATGTAGGTTAGACGTTTTAGGTTTATCCAGTTCGGTCGTTTTGATATCCGTCATAGCGGAGTCCGTTGGCTTCAAGGTGAAAGTTTCTTTCTCGACTGACGCTCGACTCGCTTCCGTGATTATTCTGGGTGTAACCGGAAAAACTGGCGCCGACATCGGCGTGGTACTCGTTTCTTTGGGCACGATCGTTTCGTCGGCCGTCGCGGTCACTGTCACGGTCGGCGAACCACTTCCGTTATTATTACCATTATTCGCACTACTCTCGTCATTCCTATCGGACGCGTTACCATTACTAGTGGGAACACTCTCGTTTTCACTCTCAAACTCGGTATTTTCGTCTTTGGTATCAACGTTCGTATTTCCACTTGGTGAAGTGACCACTTCTGTCACATTGTTTCCATCTTCCTCTGTGGTATTCACAGGTGTCTGAGGAGTAGTACAATCGATCGTTTCTTCCACGGAGGGAGGAAACGAGATCGTAGTAGGCGAAACTCTCTGCTGCATTGTTACGCTTTCCGCCGTCATATTTTCCAAAATGGTACTTGTTCGATTCACATCAACTTTTGCTAACCTAAATCCTCGACCCTCCACCACATCCTCTACATTCTTCTCCTCCAAATTTTTCTTATCGCTGCCCAAATAAGATCCGGACCCATTCACTTTACTTAAATTCTCTTCTACGATCTTGCTCGTCCCTTTAACTCTTCTATTGGATACTGTCTGCCCATTTGTTAACCTTCGTCTCTTGCCTATTACCGGGGGCACGGCGTCCTCTTCGGGACTTGCTCCAATTCGTTGATTGAGCACTGCGCTGGCCGACTTCCTGAGAAACCTCCTGTCGTTAAACCCCTCCAAATCCGTATTTCTAACTTTAGTGTGATTCCAGCGGACGGCGCCTCGGTGGCTCGGTTCCGTCGGCTTCGTTGACCTCGGCCCGGTCTTGTTTACGCTGGTCAGCTGCACCAGCGACGTTCTGTTGACCGCACGTTGCTGCGACTGCGGCGGCGCGACTGTAACCACTTTCCTCTGTCGTTCCCCCACCAGGTGAGCAGCGGACGCTCCACCGGCTGCGGCTGGTTCGACGGTCGTGCCGGCACTGAGTTCCGCCGGCGCTCGGCCTGCCTCTATACCACTACCGGCACGAGGAAGCAGAAGAGACAGCGGCGGTGGCTGACGCCGCTGCGCTGATCCGGTCGTTATCTCGGTCGTACCGGTGCTCCGCTCTGGACCTCCTTGTTCCTCTCTGCTTAACCCAGGTCCGGTGTAGTTGCGCAATAGCCGCGTCACGTTCGTTATCGTGTAAGCGTACACGTGCTGCTGCTGCTGTTGTTGTTCCTGCCGCTGATGTCGATCCTGATGAGGATCCTGATTCCCCTCGTGCTCTACCTTGCTGCTTCCTTCCAGCTGCTGCTGTTTCTGTTCCCGATGTCGAGACTTGGACCGAACTAACACCGGCTCGATCGTAAACGCGCCTGACTGAACGTTGCTTGCGGACCAACTCGTAGACGCGATCGGCGTGCTCGATGCAACCGCGTCCGCAGCGGGAACATCGCCGGAAGCCAAGCTGCGAACTCGTTCCATCGTAGAATCGACCGGTTTAACGGTATACTTCTCCGCGGCATCTGCACCGATCGCGAAACTCTCTTCTAAACTCCCCTCGGTTACGATGATCCGCAGGGTGGACGTCTCAGGAGACGCCCAAACGATCCGAAATGGCTCGGTAGTCGATCGACCAATCTTGTCTCTGGAAGTCGAAGTCTCGATGTTATTACTCTCGCGGGAATTAGTCACGTGTACTTGGTCCGCTTGCGGTTCTTCCGTTTTAAAGATATCTGGGTGATCGTTTATGTCGTATACATCGATCCTTCGTATCTTTTTCTCCGTCTGCTCTCCGTACATTTCTGTATCTGTAGTCTCTGGAGGATTCTCATATTCAAATGCGGATTTATTTTCGGTACTGACGTTTACGGACAAATTATTGTACTTCCTTCTTCGTGTATAACTCTTCATTGCCTTCGTATGCTCCACGCGGTTCAACGTTGTGGAAGCGGTTTTGGACTCGTTCGTATCCGCAGGACGATGCTTAAAACTGATTTCACTTTCGGTCTGGTCGTACATGTTCGCGGAAACGGGCTGCGCGTACGGTATCTGGGTCGAGTTGGTCGCATTCCTCGTTTCAACGGCCACGTGGGTTGCAGCACTTCCTCTCTCGCGCCGCAGCTGGTCCGCAGCGTCAGCGTGAGCGGACGAGTTATTGTCGCGAAATTTATCTCCAGAGTTTGTTCTAGCCTCGCTGCCGTTTCCTGCCTCCTTCACTGCGATCATATTCGAGGCGATCGCCCCCTCCGTTGGCCTGGCCTTCCTGTAGTAAACGCCATTTTCCGCGCTTCTAAATGCGTTCTTAATCTTCGAGACCTTATTCTTCTCGACCGTCTGCCTTTCTACGGCTATATTCATCTCTTCATTGATAATCTCTTCCAGCCTGGGCACTGGTACAGGCGTCGTAACACTGAATCTCTTCATGGAATACCTTCTTCGAGAACTGGGTACAGTTGGCACGGTTGGCGTAGATTCAACCGAATTGTTCCCAGTTGTATTCTGCGTATCTGGTTGAATCTTCTGACCAAAATATAGAAACTGTGACATGTCTTCTACGGGTATATTACTTTCTACCGGTCTAAAGTAATTGTACAAAGATTCTGGCATAGAGACAATGTTCTTTTTACGAACTTCCGTATCGGAAGCTTTCTGTGTATTTACGATGACAGTCGCCGAGGATGACGAAGAGGAATTTCTTTGATTAATTGAATGGTTGCTTTTAAGGTTACTAGAGACTGGTTTATCTTCGATAGCAGAGACAGTGAGATTCTCATTGCTCAGTTTTGTTGAACTTTGCTCGATCGTTTGTTTGCCTTCTACGTCCTTCGATACGAATTCGATGTCCACATCTTTGCTCGACAGTTCTGACACGATGATTCTACTTGCTGTTTCTTCGTCCTGTTTAATGGTAGCTGGTGCGGTTACGTACATTCCATGCCTCGTCTCTTGAGCCTCGAGAACATCCGGCGAATCTTTCGCGGACGCGTCGAATGGTCTTGGTGTGCGGTTCAGATTCCGAGATTCGATCGGCCGTTGGCTGAAGATCTGTCGTCTTCTCGCCGCGAGGATGCTGCGAAGCGCCTGCTCCCTCTTCGCCTTCGACGACGGTAGCTCGGCTTGAAGGGACATGCGACCCTGACGATGATCGCCGATCGAGGAATCTGCAAACAAACAGTTCGTCGTCAACTTTAACGAACAATTCTTAACTTCAAGTACAAACGACGCATTTTTCCTTCTTTACCGAACAATAGAAATTATTTCTATTTAACAAATTTCTTTTGGGCTGGAGGATTATCTTCCGTGGATTGGAATTTGATTAAATATACACCTTTCTTCTTGTGACTTCCGCAACGTTAATCAAACAATTATAATATTATTACGAACTTGGCGGTCGAATATTAAAATCAAACGAATTCGTGCACACTCATCAATTTTTGAATTCGGCGACTTATATTAACGCTTTACTAATTCTGTATAGTTCGTAATTGAGCATTTTTGTTAATTTCTAATAACTTATAATTAACTTTTCAAGATTACAGATATTTATGTAAAGTCATAATTTTTCGAACTAAAGAAATGAAAACTACGCAGAAATTTGTTTCGTTACTAAATATTCTACTTTATTTTTGCATGTTATATTCTATTCATTCTATTCATTTCTTAATATAAAAACGCTAAAAAATCCGTAGTTACAATACATAGTAAGCGAAACTAATTTCCATTCAGAATTCACTTCCTTAGTTACACATCTAATAATGTAAATTTGCATAAACATGCACGATCTAGCAATTACGTAAGAAATCAGTTTGATCGATCTAACTGCGCACCAAATCATTGGCTTGAATTTGACGCGCGATTTTAATCGGATCATGACTTCGGGGAATTTCAGCGGTGTGACGGGCCACGAAGAAGGTGACGTAAAGAAGCAAACGTTCACTGCCGCGTACGGAACCGTGAAATAACGGTACAGGGTGCGTGGAACCCTGCGTGGAGAGAAGAATGAAAAAAGGAGAAAAATAAAAAAGATAACAAGTCCAGTCGGCTATCCGTGATCTTAAGAAACGTTCCGCTTATTTCGATGTTCCATGAATTCGGTCCCATTCACGTTCTGTTTATCCCCGGTTGGTCGATGGTGTGCAATTTGAATGGAATGCGGTGTAAATCGACTGATTGATAATAATTAGCCTCTGAACAGATGATCTAAATGCTCGATAAACAGGTTGAACCTACTTTTGGTAGGTATATCATGACAAGAAACGATTACGAGCGAGTCGAACGAACGATGGAAACGATAGACTCGTTTGTTAATGTCGCGAATGGGAACGATTAAATAACTAATTGGTCATACAATGTTTAATTTTCCAAGATCGTTGTTTGTTAAATAATGTCTGGTTAATCTCAGACTTGTATCGTAACGCAATCAATTACGAAACATTGGAAAGATACTTTTGCATTGATCTATCGATTTCGTGAATTCTTTTGGCGTATATTATGCGTGTTTCAAAAACGGGAAAAAAGAAGGAAAGGAATTCGTAGCCGTGAGTACGAGCTCGTGTAACAACTGTATGTTTTACTATTTCTCGACGTATTGTTACGGATCCGTTTACATTAACCGGACTTTCTCTCTACGAATAGAGCCGGAACGAGACGGAATTGCATGTCGTCGTGATTATGTAGCACCGCCTTAATCTGGTCAATTATTCATATCGAGATCACTGAACACCGTAGACGCTTCGTTCATTGCTCTATACCTCTATGGAAACGCGAAATCGATCGATACTGATTGCAATCTTTTATAGATGAACGTAAGATTTAAGTAACAAGATCGAAGAAAAAGGCAGTGCTAATGTATTGACTGAAATTAATTATATTGTACACTCAATCATGTTTGATTCTCAAACCGTCTGAAAACGTGTTGTAATCGTTTCATTACGACTGATTTATTTAAAGGATGTTATCTTAGATGTGAAGAGCAATTTTTCTTGTAGAAAGAACGTGAGTAGTAGAATAAGATCGGTAGTCTGTGAGAAAAGAATTTGGTCGATCAAGTACCAAGGCCTCAGGTCGAGTTACCTCGTGCATGTAGACAAGAGGAAGACTTTCATCGTGATCGTGGATACATCGGCAGGAGAAGGAGAAAGGATCTGATAGTACCGTTAGTAGCATTGAAGTATAGTACTCGTTTATCGTTCTTGAACTTCCGAACAGATATTGAGGAAGACTCTCAGGAGAAAGTTAAAGAGTTTACCATTATTTAAAGCATATTAGCATGTTTCTTCTGATAACATATAACAGTTACATTAATTTCAAGTATTAAGTTAATAATGACGAAGGAAACGATTCCTATAAAAATCATTAATATAAAACTCATAAAATGTAACAACAGACAGCTTAAATTCAATACTAACTTTTTTATCTCACTTATACATAAATTTAAACCTATTTGTACAATGCTTAACTACCAACATCTAATTTTGAGACACTAATACTCATACGAAGTTTACTAGATTCTGATGAAAATTGAGTGCTGCTATGTATTTATAAAATTAATGTAACACTAACTTTAAATTTTAATACAGTACAAATTGCTGTTTGAAAATATTTTATATGTTTATAAACAGAATTTAAAAAGCTACCAAGCAAGCGTAAAGAAACATATCGCCTAGAACCCAATCAGATTGTTTGTCAGTAATTAAGGAATCAATAAAATTTGGATTTCTCTAAAAATTGTCATTACTTGTGTATTTCGTATATTATATTTCTGTGACACGCTTTGCATCCAATGAAAGGAAAGTGGTGTCACCCTCTGTAGGGTCCACGAAGCTAACGGTGTCCCTCAATGAAGAAAGGATGCGGTTGAAGTCAAGTGTCAAGGTCTCGGGTCAAACCACTTTATAAGTACGGACGAGAGGAGATCTCTATCTCGACTCACGGTACGACAAAGAGAAAAGTGGAAAGGGTGTGATAACACCGTAGCGGTATCCCAAGGTAATTACATGGTACCAGTTTCCTTATAAGCAAACAGAAATAAAAGATATTGAAGAAGCGACCTGCCACGCGGACGACCAATCCCACCGACTCGTGTCCATTTTTTCCATCACATTCTCTGCTAATCTACGTTATTTCACCGTTCAGATTGGTTTTAGTATTATCAGAAATACTACGCAGAAGAAATTATATCTGCACTAACTTATCGGTACATTTATTTGAAAAAAAGACGTTTGTGTATACATAACTTATTGGCTAAAAGAGGATATCTTAATATGATTCACAATTAGTTTAAAAAAATGACTTATCATGTTTCGCCTCTGTAATCCTTATTTACGATATGTTTCAAGACAAATGAAATACAATTAATCCTTGGTTCGTTCTAGCGTTAATATCTCGGAGAATAATCAAAAAGTAAATAGTTCCTATTTCGTATGATCCAAAGCAATCTACCATTTTTACTTTAAATATCAATATTCTAAGCAAACATTGAAGTTTCTAACCATCTTTTTTATCAGTGTTCGATTTTGCACACGATAGGTAGATTTTTATCGAATTCATTTCTTACGACGCCGATATCTATCTCTTAACAATTACATAAATAATAAATATGAAAATTTACAAACAAAGAGAAGTTCCCGCAGCGAAATAATTGACGGCGTGTAGTCGTGTCTGGGGAATATTCAACGTGAAATTTATTCGTAAGATGTTACAAATCAGTAACGCGTTCGTAATTAAAGGCGGTCGATAAATCAGCGAATCCGCTAGTTCTTCCGGCAACGTTCCACAGGTTTCGCGATAATTTACACTTTTTCTTGACGCCTATATCCTAGGTACGGATGGACAAAATTTTATCCGTAGGCCGCGACGATGTTACACGGCGCGAGAATGACCGCATCAGGCACTTACGTCTCCATATGCACGCGCATAACTTACAAGTCTACGACACGTGGAAAGCAGTTTTAAACGCGCGAGAACCGCTTCCGTGGTAAATCATCAGTGACGGGAAAAGGGATGCCTCCGTGCACGGTTAACACAGTTGTCTTACTGTTTCCACGTGAAGCGTAAATTATTCATTAATTTCCTCCGTTTTTCCATTTATTACACTTTGTCTTCCTTTCTGTTAAATTAATTGGTACTTATTGTGTTTTAGAAATTCATTTAATTTCTGTAATAATTAAATTTCCGTAATACTCGAATCGTAAGATGCAGATAATATTAGCCAGCGTTTTACGAATATAACTGAAGAAATGAAATCACAATAGAAGGTTCCGCTTTATCAACGGCAAGAATATGGTTGATGTCTAAAAGCTCTACAAAGCCTTCTGCGGCACTTTTCAGATCGTAACTTATCAAGACTGGACAAAAACTTCCGAAAAAAAGTTTTATCGAGGTCAAGTATAATTGACGACCCATCAACTTCCGACAGCTCATACGTATCGTTGCATGGAAGGAGTGCCATAAACTTCACGGCAGAACACCGTATTTCGCGAAACGAATTACAAAGCAAGAAAGAAGCAATTAATTTAATGACTTCATCAATATATCCATGATAAACGCAATCTACCATGCGTACATTTTTACCAAGAAATTCCTATGTATAAATATTGCTTTGTTACATTGGAATACAGAATTTTTATACGAAAATAAAAGATTAATATTAATCTGGTTAGAATACCATTATTACAATGAACTATATCAAAAGTGTAGAGGGTATATTAAAGTTGATTCAAAATTAATGTGATTTAAGGAATCGTTTCTCTGGTGGTTGATAAGAAAACTAACTAGATGCACTATATTTACGTTATACACAGGCAAGGAACGCCTGGGGGATCTTCGTTCGTGACTTTCTCACACGCGATGGTACATCGACATCTTCCACCCTATCGTGCGGTTAATGGGCAATTCTCGTTTTGTTTCACCACGAAAAATGACCCCTTCTCCAACTTCAGTCAGATGAATGGTTGTGCGAATCGGGGGAATTGACTGCCACGCAATTCCGTCATTTTTGTTCCCAGTATTCGATGTCGTTTAAATAAAACTTGACAGAGGATTGTAAAACATATCCAACTTCTTTTCTTCGGTGCTTAAATACGATTTACTTATTTTTGGATTTTAAGCTTTCACGGTGAACAGATGGTGTTTATTTATGAATCTTCGAGTTCCAGTCAATATGTTAGTATGATATCGGTATGTTGATGTTGTTTATGTTCAACTATAGACTTGGTATTACGTTGATTTTTACGAGCACGTCTTAGGATCCTGATTGATGTTGTTTTCGAACGATTCAGTATTTTGATTATTGGCGTGCTCAAACCACACAACAAAGTCGAGATACGCATAACCAGCGCTCATGACAAAAACGTGAGTACCAGATCTCGTTCACTCAGCAAAACCAGATATGATTGCTATGAGAACATGCACTTTGTTGCATGGAACCGTGCAAACCGGTCGCAATTTTCAGAACCGGATGACCTGGAAAAAATTTTAAGGGCGTTACAATTGCAGCTTAATCGACATTTTATTTACTTGTTTTCCAGTGAAATAGTTTACTCGCGTATTGCGCTACGTGATTCTGAAATTATTCACAAATTATACAGAGTAGAATTCCATAGAAATTAGACCCCAAGTACTGAATCATCAAGTGGTAATCTACAAGATTGCATCACAAATTGCAATATAATTTTGAGAATAAAATATTAAACTTCTTTTACTCGTTATCCCCTTCCTCTAAATAAACGTACCCATTTTTCAGAATCCAAAAAGTCTAAGTTTAATTTGTAACTGGTATAGCGTTCAGAAAACATAGCGGCTAATCAAATATCAGCAAATATCTGTCATCTCTGAAAACTGTTCAAAAACCAAACACTGAAGAATATGAGCTCAGCGTATCCCAGAGAACTCACAAGTACAAAATCACTGATCGTCGAAACGTTTCAAGCGATTCACCAAATTATCAGGGATTGGTGCATAGGAAGATCGGGGCAGAAACGAGCCCGTACACCGTTGTTATTCAATTCGAAGTATCGAATCGCTTCCACATCGACGAGCGGGCATTTTTGTCCGGCGCAATCGTAGCGGTTAAACGTGAGGTCCGACACCGAGCCATGGTCTTGGTCCTGCATCCTGAGGTCCTGAATAATGCAGACCACCTATTATCCCTTCCGGAATCGCGAGTCATCATCTGACCTTCTGCACTGGCGCGCAAGAATCCGACGTTGCACGGAATTCTAGAGGGGTCCATGGGTGTCCTCCCTGTCCCGCCGGTGAAACCGGAGGAACCGACTGGCACAGGCGAAAAAAAGAATTGGCGGATAATAATAATGGCGGAGGGAGAAGAAAGGGGAGAACTCGGTGGCGAAGCTGGCGTCGCAACAGAAGAAGGCACGAGAAGTCGTGGGTTATCGCCGCGAACGTGACCGCATAAAAGATCGTAATGTTTTATGTGAACACGTGTATAAGGAAGGTCAGTGCTGTTCTTTCTGTCCTTGTTTCCTTGATTCCACTACGGCTCTCTCCGCTAGAACAGCCATTGTTCCGCGCGGAAAACAGCCATGTCGCCGGACGATGTAGCGATTACTGTTTCTTCATCGATCACGACGGCCCTCGAGTCTCTTGTCCTTTCATGGGATCGTATCTCGCGTCTCATACGGAATTATATACATATTTACGAATTTTAAACATCAAGTGGATGATAGAATCTGGTGACAGGATTTTGCAAAAATTGGAACGAAAGTTGTTAGTATTTGACGTGATGTAAGATGATGGTAGGTTGTACGAACATCTTTTAGTTGGATCGCAGGTGTTTGAATAAATTATTATTCGATGTGGAGGTATCGAATAAATGAATACTTTGTGATATGTCGAAATGTGTATTTACGAGAATGTACAGTTACTAGAAGAAACATTTGCATATCATTATATTTATTACAGCATTTATACCAGCATTATGTTTAGTTAAATCAAAATATATCGAATTTCGTATTACTCTATAGTACTTTTATGTGATTAAATATGATTATATAATATATATAAATATTAAGAATGAAATGTGCTTGATAAAAAAAATGCTTTATTAAAAAGTAATGGTATTTACAGCGTAATATGTAGAACAAAGTACAGTATAGTTTATGTAGCTATTGCATACACTACCTAATTGAGTTCCAGCTAAACTACGATTATGCTCCGTACAATTGATAAACTGTTCTAAACAATGGCTTTTTGATTCCTGTCTGACTCTCACTGTGAATTTTATATTTTACCAATACTTGTGCGTTGTTATCCATATTTTCGTGAAAGTGGTGTCATATTTGAACAATTACAATATTTTTATTGTTGTATTTCACGATGGTGTTTCTCTGATAGTTCAATGAAACATTCATTAAAGTCATTAAATTATCCAAACGCTCAATAACGTTAATTCTACGTAAATTTTGATCAAAGGAAGGTATTCAAGGTATTTCAAAATGTTAAAATATCGCTTCAAAGATCTAACTTTGTAGGGTTTGTCGCGTGGAATTTCGGATGGAACAACGGATGGTACGCTTTTACGAGCGCGCGACTCGAACTGTGCACGCGCCACAAAAGGAGGAGCGCAAGAAGTGCGCGAGATTCGCGCCAGATAGAAGTCGGTCTTGTCGCGCCGTTCCGACTGACGTACAAATTGCCGGACGGCTACTTTAAAACGAACAAGTGTTCATTACTCGTAGCGCGATAACTTTGCCCGCGTCCGCGGCTCTCCATCGTAAATTCAAAGGCCGAAACGGACTGCGCTCGGCGACTAAATGCTTGGAAACGTTCTTGTATCCCCAACTCGTCTCTTGTTTTAATCCAGCCACTTCGTCACCTCGTGGCCTTCATTGTCCTCGAGACTCGCGGGTAGCGCGCCGATTACTATAAGTTACTGTAATTGTTCAAGCGTGTCCGCCGATTGCGCGGACTTTCGATGTACGTGCTATATAGTATCATATTTTTCGTCCTTATTCGGATGTACATGCGCGGTACGGCGATTCTAGAGAATTATTGCGATGGTTCCAACGCGTTCACCTCCCCCAGCGTCGTTTAACTTAATTTAGCCGGTTAATAAAGTTTCGAGCCACTTACGCGCAAATGTGATTATCGTAATACGTATGGTTTGATGTTCCAGCAACGTAATTGCCGCGTAATTTCGTTTGAATGTTTTTTCTGTGTAGAAGTGAATTGTCCGCTTGAAGGGTAGTATTAAATTTTGCATTTAGGTTCGTTCGAGAACAATTAACTTAATTCGCGTTACGTGATGTAAAGTTAGTGGTCGGTTGTTGAATTCAATTTTTATATGCATGCACGAGACAGAGGTAGCATCTTGGCAATTTGCTGGCTTTGTCTTAAACTGGCCAGGATCGTAATCACGCTTCAATGTTGTCCAAGGCATCGTGCATAAGATAACTCGTAGGATTGCTCCGTATCTATGAGTACTATCTCGGTATTTATGCCGAAGCCGTGACCCTGTGACAACGTGGATGCCATGAATGGCTCCTTCTCAAAGCAACCAAAGGGGAGATTAGTAATCCGTGTAAACGAATTATTTTGCGTATATGTCCTTCATAAAGAGCTGAAAATTTTGCACATTTCTTGTCGAAAATGTTGTTACAGTATTATTAAAATTTTATTAATCTAATTATGAGAAAAATCTTTGATCAAATTTGATAAAAAACTCAATAACTATAATAATTGTATTAGGGTTTTAGAAAATCTTAATGGAAAATTAAAAATTGTTTCATCATAACTTAATAAATAATTTCCATCAAATACGCTTAGTCATCGCGTAATTATCCATGGAAACCTCATTTTACAGACTTGACGTAATCAAGGTCTCGCCTAATGGTTTTATGTAATACTCTTGAAAGATGTAGATTAACGACCCAGAAGACCAGACTAGTTCTTCAAACGTTCCTTTTCCTTACAACGTTCGTGAAATTCGTTAAAAAATATTTGTTAATGCTTCCGACTCCATTTGCTTCAATACATTTACCTCTGTTGCTCTGATAAATTCTCTTTTGTCTTTTGGCATCCGAGAACATTATTCTATTTTTTGAGATATCAATTACCTGAACAGATCAATTAATGAACAGACAATTCATTTAACACAAACACTAATTGGGTAGAGAAAAAGTTTGCGGAAGTTATTCGTTTACAATTATACTACACGTCTCGAAGAGTATTCATTAAATTTATAATAGATGTGGTAATAACCATAGCGCGTATTCGCATTAAAATCTGTTGGATCAGTCTCGAATATTCATAGAACCAGATGTTCGTGTTAGCCTCGGGGCGACCGGGGTCTATCACAAACAAAATCGATAATATCGAGATCATTGACCCTTCCGTTTTTTCTCATTATTACAATTCGATTATCGGCATCGATAATAATTACCTAATGATATTCCGAATTTATTTCTTTCTTATTCGTGTCGTGTTCCAACCAAGATACAAATCATTTATAGTACCGTGTTACGACCAAACAATTATGCCAATCATAGACTTTAAGAACTATGAATGATTTATACGTATTGTTATGGACGCTTAGGAAATTTTGCAGAGAAGTTGCTACCGATCGAAAAGAGGTAGAACGAACTCGATTCCTGTAGACTAGCAATATTCATCTAATTAAAGCAATCAATCGTCTGCAAACAGAGTTACGTATAGCAAATAATTACAAAATTTATAAAAATTTTACAGACTATGAACATTTGAGTCGACTATATTCTTTAAAAGAATTAATCTTTAAAATGGTTTCTAGAATTTTGATCCATCACTTACTCCTAAGATAATTGAAAACATTTCTCACGATGCAGTATTGTTTCCAACTCTTAAATAATTTATAAATCCATGCATAAAAAATTCACGCGAGAATAAAACTGATCGTTATGCATTGAATGGAAAATTATGCATATACAAAGTAGGCATAAAAAATCATAAAATAGTTGCACTTAATGAACGCTACCGAGGAAGCAAGTAAGAATTTCAATTGGAAGCTGGCTGTTTTAAAGAAGCGAACGATCGCATGTTCCTTAAGTGACGCACGAATGCATTCAACGCACATATGATGCGCACATGTTGAACAGGTCTAACCACCTGTTGGACACACTCCCTTTGTTGCACGCCATTTTTCGGAACAATACTCGAGGAATGGCAACGCAACAGGTTACACGCTCTTTGAACACGTTCAACTGTACCCGAATGTTTATTACCGTGTTCTGCAACCTGCGTCCGTATCTGCTACGCCAGAGAAACGCGTTCGACTATGATGAAAACACATTAACCTACCGGTGAAGCACGATTTATAGGAATCGAACAGAATTGATGGAAAGGATCGTGAGTTCAATACAATTTAATGTTTTGAAATATCGTGGCACATGAAAGTATCCGAACACTTGAAGAAACCTTTCATAAATATCTTATAAGTGTTATATTACACATTCTTAAAATTCATTAACACTGTAGTGAAGCACGACGAACATGATAGTATTGGTAAAATTTAGAAGGGATTTGAAAATGTATATAGATGTTACAAGATATTTATTTCAAACATATTCACGAAAATTATCAAACTACTTGAGTAGCCAATTATTTATTACAGTATCAGGTCACGATATTTACTAATTGCAAGATAATTTTCTCAGTGCATGTTTGCAATAAGTTTCATACAAATTCTACATACCATTTTTTTGGATTGGTTTGAATCTGGTCGGTGCTAATGGAGTCCGAATACTTTCGTAAGTTAATGTATCTTTGATATACTATAAATAACAAATTTTATTCAGTAAAATAATTTAATTTTTGTTAAATTGCTTTCTGTTCGATAAGTTCACAAAAGTTGACATTTTTGTTTCGTTTCCTTGGCTGGAGGAACGTATTCTATTCTGAATAGTACTGACAAATTGTCGAATGCCGTTCGACAATTGATACAAGCTGAATCGCCGTGAAAGAGCTAATTGCTAGTCATTGAATTCCAAAATAATAGGCATTCGTCGATCATCACGAAACGACGAATTCATTACATAATTATCAATGAGTTATTTGTGTTCAGTGACCGGAGTGTCCTCTGCGACTCGTCCCGCCGGAAGCGGATACACGCTTCACGAAAGACGACCACAAGTGGAACGAGCCATGCATGTACAGACGCAGTGGCAGTAGGTGCGCCCGTGTGTGTCAGACGGAGAACGCTTTTCTGCCGTGTAAAAATGGACGATAGCTGCGCTCTGTTTTTTTTTCCTTTCTCTTCTTCTTTTAATAGCTCTTCGGTGAAAATTATAAATTATTCTTTGCGCATCTTCACTAAAAACAATAGAAAAAATGTATTTCGCTCTAATATTTAATGTTCTGTTTCTTTGTTTTGTAATACTCTTCTAGTGAGGATTATAAATTATTCTTAAGGTATTTTTGTTAAAAATAATAGAAAAAGATAATTTTATTCTTGCGTGTTCCTTAAAATTGACGTTTAATTTTTAGTCATTTTTGAATCGGAAAAGTCGAAGTTATTGAGCAGTGAAGATTTCACGGTAGATCCATCAATGAAAACTTTCACGAACGAAATCGAATCGACAGCGATCAGCGAGCTTAATGACCCTTTTATAAAGCGTTTTATAGCAACCATCTATCGAAAGTTTCCACGTTCTGCAATCTGAAAATGCGCTCATGATTTCTCTTCGAGACTTGTGTATGATTTAATGGAAGATCCCAAGAGCTATTATGCAACGAGGAGTCGGACCGATGCAATCTTCGGTATGTAATCATAGTTCGAACGATTCGCGAGTTACTGCCGCAGGACTGATCACATGTGTGCGTCTTTATTGCTGGTAAGTCACTTTGGAAACGTGGGAGTGACCGTGACACTTCGTAAAAAGTTGAAAAATTTCTGGTTTACGTATTGAAATTTAAGTGCAAATAATCGTATCTTTTCAAATATGATATAACAATAATGGTTATCATTCTACATATTTCGGATCTTTTTACATCTTTTTTGCAATATCTCAAAATAAAGATACGGTAAAATAAAGCAAAGCCGGATAAAAATTACAATACGTAATATACAGGTATAATTCAGTTAATTTTGTTTAAAATTTGATGTTAACCACAGAACTCGTGTCACGCTTATCGATGTCGAATCTTAAGCCTGTTTCACAAGGAACTAACATTGCATCGAATGTCCGTTTAAGGACCTTTCGGTAGCATCGATAAAGTTACGCATGCGATTACGTGTCGAAGATGTTATCACCTAGAGCGTCGTTACATAAGATTTCCAGGGACGCACAATAGGGCCCCGATGTTCCATTAAACCGTATGCAAATATCGGGAGAACAATGGAACGCGGACGGTCAGATCGACGTTCGCGAAAAGTCAGTGGTCGGCTGCCGGAACGCTTCCTGGATGTGGCAAGCGATCCACAGGATCCATGGAAGAGGATTCTAAAAATTCGAGATCGTACCCAACCCATCTTGCAACTACTCGAATCTCGAACAAATATTTTAATACTTCCATATTAAAATTCCAACGTATCAATATTTTTATATTACAATACTACTATCGACTACATTCTTTTGAAAATATAGACTTATACATATATGTAATAATTAATTATTATTCCAGGCTACTTTTAAATATTTTGATAGAACAGAACGTTTTTCTATTTTCCTTTTTTTCGAGTGTTCTTATTTAAATTTAATAGCAAAGAAAGTGATAATCACCAACTTTTTACTGTGAAATACTTGTTAGACATTTATTATGATTGTGTATGAAAAATGAATCCCGTTAGACACGCTAACCCGCAGGCGTCAATGATTCGATATAAATTATAACAAATTGTACGACAGTGGGGTATTAATTTACGGGCCGATGATTTAAGATATTGCGTACCGTGCGTAATTGACGCCTCGTTTCCGTATCCAGCCTCCTTGACAGCAACAGAAATTCATCTTCTTCCTAGAAACCATCGGATCTCGAATGTTTCCTGGTAACGGAATTCGAATCGTTTCTCGGTGAGCACGTGATCGATCATGCGTGCCCGACACGTTCGTTATCTCCGACGACGTTCGTGGGTCGAAGATCATCCGGATTCTACGAATCATTCCTCTGCTTCTATTCAAAATTTAACTTCGGAGAATTTATAAAAAATTGTAGAATACTCTTTAAAGCTTCATCAGCCGCTCGAAGCATCTTCAAGCAGCTTCTTGCGATATTTATGTCAAGTCACGAGGAAAAAATATGGAGTTTCTCTGAGGAGCTGAAATATTCATAAACTACGTTACATAAGTATCGAACATTTTCCAATGATTTCCTCTAAGGTATTCGTGGCATTTTACAATCAGCAACAAACGATAGAAATACCAATGAACGCGGTTTTGCAGCGGAATCCTTCTTCCTCCAGAAGGTTAGCGGGCGTACCAACGATCACGATCAAGATCATTGACTTCTCACGAATGTAAAGCGATCCCTTGAAAGCCTCCGTTCTGTCGGTGCGATCTTTCGCCCGGATATCACGTGGACACGGAGAAAGGAAGGAATTATCAAAGTCGTGCATCGCCACCACGTCACGAACTGGCTCACACAGAATTCTTTCTATCACCACGATGCTCTGTATGCCCTTCCCTCTTTCTCATTCTTTCTTTATATTTTGGACGGCACAGTTAAGCCTTATTTATACCTTCTTTTATATTCTGGATCTCAGAAGATATGTTCGTAATTTGTCCGTGGCACAAGATGTTTTCTTGATCTCTTTCTGTTACCTTTATGCTTGCGGCAGAAAAAAATATGATTCTTTCTCTATGTTTTCGAATGAGAATTTTGAAATACAAGATTGCTTTGTATCTCGTATTTCTAATATAATACGTTCATCGTTCAAACCTTTAATTTCTATTCAGAAAAGAATAAAATATCCAGTTTAAATATCGTTTAGATATATGTTCTTTTTCTAAATATATTTTATCAAATACGTTATTTTTAGAAGGACCATTAAAATCTGTTCGAAATAAGCACGTACAACGAGGATAGCGAATCATCCAGCTGAATTAATCCAAACTCCATACAGGGGACTCAAAAACATTCTTATGTGAATTTAGTCACACACTAGACGAACGTTAATTTTGATCCAATAACAAAATTATCGGTAGATTCAGTACAGTTACAACATAAAAATTGATTTCAAACTTTTATTCGTAGCTGAAGAGAATCCTAAAGAAAATATTCTTCATAAGAGGGGAATACCCATTTACGAAATAACGCGATTCGAAGAAAAGGAAAATCTTTGTGGAATGATATATCCTTTTATTAAATTACCTTCCTAACCTTCTTGGAAGCTAATACGGAAGCAAATGAATAATCATTATATTTATGATCGCGAAGCATCAAGTTGACAGGTGTTCTCTAGATGAAATGTAAAAGAATCTTTCGAGATTCCTTGAGTTTTTCTCCAATGAAAATGTAAATGAGGGAGGTGATGCATGTACAGGTAATCACGACACGATATTACTGTTCGTTTTCTGTTTATTTTATTTTGCGCTCGTTGGACATCGTATAAGAGAAACGGTCGATGACAGATGGCGATTGTCCAACACTAACGACGTGACCGTGATCTTGAGAGTGTGGCCTTGAATGAGCATTTCAGCATCGAGCAAAGATGGAAAGTCATACTTGCTTTCGGTTGATCGCTGCTACTACGCTATCCAGGCGTTCCATTGAATTTATTCCCTTTATCAGTTCGTAAGTTTCCCGGCAATACCAGTGGCGTGATAAAGTCGAGCCTGGGGAGCTGTTTAGATCTCTCGATACTCGTCGCGCGTGCACATGCTGCTCCTTCCAAGGTTATTACAATAGGATATTGCTGAATCAATGGAGTTTCAGAAGATCGATTCGGGTTATGAAGATATTTCAGAATTTAAGATAAATTTATGATACTAATACGTTCAACGTCTTGTAATCATACATGATGTATAGTCTGTTTTTTAATATGCATAACGTACCAGCCGCTAATATTAGAACACCTACTTGTCATTTGTTTATTTATTGAATATACAGATATTAATAATAATAGCCTTGAATATATTTTCAATTAAATTCTTAGGTACCAGAATCATAAACTGACATATTTTTAAATTGATGAATTCGGTGCAACAGATACTGATTCTTTTGTCGATAAAACCCTATATAGCCTTCCTTTGGTTACCAAAATCCTATAGATATAAGATAGATGTAAAATATAAGGTATATATAAGATATATATGTCGGGTTCACATTATGATTAGGATCAGGGGCGTGAAGCGAATCTTCATTTGGATTAAACATTGTTGTTATGCAATAGAGAAGATATTTACTAGTGCAAATATGATTATTACAGAATTTGACAAGTAACCGTGGTAATTAGATACTCGAGATGCTAATAACAATGATCCCAGGCCCAACAACGAATCCGCGGTCAACGGGATAACAAAATGCGCCTTTCTTCAAAGTCCAAGTTGTACCCAAGTTCCTTGTCTACGGTACAAGTATTACTGAACTAACTCTTTGTTAAAACGTAGAATATCCACCGAGTGTAAAGACGCTATGTAACTCGCTAATGAGACGTCACGAGAGAATGACTTTCCGTCACGATGATGCTGCAGAGGAAAACTATGATGGGATGTGTCTAAGGACACGAGATCATCGGATTCGTCGAGGAAAGCCTTCGTTCGGAAAGTGAGGGTTCCTGTTAATTGTCAATTTCTATGTTGGTGGCTGAAGAAGGATGCTAATCGCCCTTGAGAGAAAGTTGCTAGCGGGAAGCGTCGTTTGTGAGAAAAGCAGATTTCCCGTATTTTCCCGTAGTAGGTGGTAGATTCAGGGACTGTTAGGATAAAGACTGTTTGTCCGTTTGAAGGATCTTAGTTAACTAAATCCTAAGATTTATAGCGGGTCCTCAGACTAGCTGAATACGTACTGTGGAGATACATCGACATCTGGTAATCATCTTGCCCGAAGAATAGGGTCTGTGTGTGGCGAGCCACGGAACAGAAGCTGTTGGAATGTTTACTCTCGCGTGCCGCTACAACTATTTCTTTTAACTAGATCTATAGAATTACTCCACATCTCTGTTAGGTAAAAACGTTCAACCCGCGACCGCGGCTACGTTCAGCGACTAGTTGTCGCCTCGAGCCCAAGCTCATTATCACAAATCTCGGACAATTATAATCGAGTTAAATTATAAAGATTAAAATATTGGGGATTTTCCCAAGAATTCCAAAGAGAAGGCCCCGGTATCCTTTCATCTCTGACATATATAAGGTATTATTTAGCGAGTTCTCGCGATATTTGACATCCAACCAATGGAAAATAAATCAAAAGTTGCATACAACTTACCGAAGCCACATTTGGAATTACCGTCATCGCAAGTAATATCTATTTTTGCATCGAGGCAGACAAACATATTTGCGAAACGAAGGCCAACGAAGGAGAGTACAGAACTAAAAGCGCGTATCTTAAGTGGCACTCTTAATACATCGGAGGCTCTTAATGCTGCAATTTTATTTTTATCTTCCTTTCGGGAAAGCATTTAATCCGATGCTTTAAAGAGAACAAACAAAACACGAGACCTTCTACCTCTTCGATGATAACGAAAACGTATGTACTCTCGAGCCACCGTGGAAAACATTAATTACCGAAACAATTTAAAAAATTACAGTCTCATCAATTCACGTCGAGAGAATTTAAACATCACTCTTGTAGCCAAACAAATTAACCTTCCACTAACATTTTGTCAGAAGAGGTCTATACATATGTATCATCAAGAGTGCTTCCCGTCTTGCAGTATGTTGCATGTTCACTCATAGAGGTGAACGTAATCTCTGCTGCAGGGTGTTACTCGTACCAAGGTCCCTTGATGTACGATTCACCGTGATCATCAGCTGAGCTCGTCTATCTTCGACCATTCCGTCGCCACATTTTGCACGAACATTGAACTTTGATTACGGGTTGGAAAGGTAGATGTCGTGCTACTATGTGTTACATACTAACGAACCTGCTCGTATTTCGGTATTTGGCTTGTCGTTATTAGAAAGACGAAGATGCAACAATCGTGTCCCGTGGATCAGATTTTTCTCTCTTACGATTCGAGTCACACGAGCCAGCCGTTGTAGCGTAATTAGTCACACTGGTGGTAGTTTTAATTAGCGAATTGACAATTAGCCGTTGGTGTAAGGGAATTTAAAAATGAAATGTACAACCTTCTTCGAGATTCTAAACGTTCCCAAAGATAACATGGGAACAACGTGATACGGTATAGTTTGTTGATTTTCTAAATTTAATAGGGCTAATTATAAATTTTAAGCTTCGCTTTAAAAAGAGGAACTTGAGATAAAGTTAGACCAATAACGTGCCTTTGTTAGAGCTGAAGTAAGAGAAAAGATATGATTATAAAAGTTTAAATAACTGAGATCTTGTATGTACAGCATGTATGATCGGAATAGATAGTACAGAATATTTACTCGATGATCGAGCGGATCGTCGACTGTACACACGCCGATCATTTACACGCGATCTTCTTCCGGCACGTAATACCGTGGCTAATGAGCCTACGTATCTTGAGTACAAGTTACATAAACATGTGGATGCATCCCGAGAAAGACGGAATAATTTAAACAAGAAAGACCAATACGATGGTTTACCTGCGAGAACTTAAACGAATAGCAATCTTGGCAAGCATTACATGCAGTAACGTTTTGCTAGATCTAACTATATAAATTAAGATTTATTATTATTATCATCTTAACTATAGTTAAATATCTTATCTATTAGTTAGGAGTATGAATCACTTTTCCAACTGTTCCTATACTGAATCAAAGTCGTAATTTTATTATTAATTTTAAATTGATACTACTTTGAATCATTTTTAGCGGGAGAAGTTTTCGGAAATAGCAGAATTCTAAATAAATCTTTGTTTAATCCTTATATTCTATGAAACACGTGATTTCAAAGTCTTAGGGGAACAATGCAGATAACAATCAAATTAAAAAGCATTATTCTATTGTATTGTTAAAACTATAGACTACAAATATATATATGTATAAAATTGTAAAGAATATATATTCAAGGAAATAGGAAATAGACTTTGGGTGAAGTTAATAGAGATTAATTTTTGCAGAATGTGCAGCCTACGATCGCGTCCTCCCACCAATGTGAGACAAAGCCTGTAAGGATACAGGGATAAGTATCGTTACATGTGCCAAGCCACAGGGATAGTCATAATGTAAGCATTGAACCGGCGACGGTGCCTGAACTGTCCATTGTATTCCGTAGCCGGAGTCGCAGGTTCGGCTAGCCTTGAAGCAGTGAACCTCCCAGCGCGACAAGATGATGCATTGTTACAATGCGCGGGCCTATAGTTGCCCTTTAGGGTCACGCAGAAAATCGCAAAGGTTAAGAGGTATCAACGTAGGTGCATCTATGTATGTACACCCCAAGATGTATAAAACAGCCAACATTTGGATTTCGATGGCATCAAACAATTCCATTTATTCACATTACACGCACAAATAAAATCAAATAATTGTATCATAAGAAAATTGGTCGTATCTATGACAAATATAACAAATAAATACGCGACAACATATATTATGTAAATACTTTATATAAAACACATAAATAATACACAAATGTGAAACCTTGAAGGTGGAGTCACAGGATGCAATTTGGGTCACACTGAGGTCACGGAACTTGACTTCCATGTTCTCAGAAGAGTACAAATCGAATCTAACTACCCTGAGATTGTGGGATCTAAGTCGAACCATGATTGTGGGACCTCTATAACCTCGAGGTGGCAGAATCCGAATTCGATCACCTCGAGGTCGTATGACTTAAATCGAAGTTAGCAGGCATAGGCTACCATAATACTATATGTACAGAGGTCAACGGATCTAAGTTTGACTAGTTTGGTATAAACGATACGATTCTGAAGTATTCTCGTAATTTTGAAGGTGTTGAAGTTAAATTCTATAGTCCTGAAATCTTCCCCATTGTGTCCTACAACAACAAGATCCCAAATAAATCTCGTGTCATCAAGGTCATCGGGATCATGATTCTGCGACCTCGTTCTAATTTATCACAAATACCATGACTTAGAATGGCCTGCGATGACCCAGGGGCTTGTATTTAAACCCCTATTGTATTCTATGTTGTACGATCTAGAGGCTGGATAACGTGAATTCCATGACTGTGTGGACATAAATAAATATTCATGGGCTGATCTGATACCATTCCACTACTACAGTAATTAATTGTATTATTTGTTGTCTATTTAATGATAAAATGTTAATTTAACAACAAAATTTCTATGAAATATTACTACCTTATAAGTACGAACTAAGAATACATTCGTTTTTAGACATTACAGATATTTATTCGTTATGTCATATATTTTTAAAATATATTATTCTACATGCATAGTATCTAAGTTCCCCAAATATAAAGGGAACTATTTCGGTTTCAAGCATCGCTTAATATAACGAACTAAACACTCAAAAAGGTTAAGATAAAGTAACTAAAACATATTCTTCCTGATATAATCAAACCATTACTGACTATCTCTCAAACGTACCAAGTTATCAGTCAACAATTGCGAAAAACGATAAACACAGAAGGTGGTAACACGAACGCGGTTCATCTGTTTGGTACAAAGTTCGTGGTGATTCTAGTGGTCCGTAGGTGAAAGAAAAAGCTCAATAATGGATATCGATGATGTTGGAAGAGACATTGGCACGTCCGCACGCATTCCGGCAGCCAGTTATAAATCACTGATTCGTATCTCGGTAAGGCCCCCTTAACCAAATGGATGCTACTGTCGATTTGAATTACTGCCCTTACCCGGCGAGAGCCATTGCCACAGCCGACATCGACGAACAAACGGTTCAAAGTTCTATGTAAACTACCGCCCACGTTTACATTCTCCTGGGCCACGAGTGGTCCGCTGTTGGCTCTTCTCGTGTGTGAGAAGGTTCTATGTCCTCTGCTCTTCTTCAAGAGTGATCTAAGGAAACGTCTGCAGGGCTGGAGCCGGGCGCTGTCGCACATGACTGTCGGCGATTTAGAATCGGGGGTGATAGCGACTGAATAAAAGATGAAGGAACAACCGCGCGGATCGTATCTCACGGAATAAGGATTTTGTAAAAGTTTGCGTCCGGTCGAGACGCGCGAATCCCCACGTTCGCTATCCGTCTTCCTTTTACTTCCACCAAGGAATCTCATGGAACGACGTTGATAAATTGAGATTCTGACGTAAGCTTTCTGGAGCGTCTTACTTTCTTCGAATCAGAATTGATCTTTAACCCCACGGCTATCGTCGATTGCGCGAATTCATTAGGGAAATACGGTGATTTTGATACAGTTTACCTCTTTCATTTTTTATCGCGTCATTGCTTTGTTGTCTATAATCACATCAGATAAATATTGACCATTTTTTTTAATACTCTCCATAGTAATCGGGAATCTACATTGTAATTCTTGCGTAATGGTAGCGATTTTTTCCCACAATTATTCCCGAGTTCATTCTACAAGGAAAAAGAATAGCTCTAGAATAGATTCGGTAGAAGTGATAAGTTTGTGTCATTGTGATTTTCGCTGAAATAATTTTATTAGAATGCAAACAAACATTGCTATATTTCTAATTTTTATCAGTGAACTTTAAACACTCACTCAAGCATTAGAATCTTCCTCAAAACTTTTGATTCCTAAAGTTCTTCCATAATTCAATATCAATGAAACCTCACGACGATTTCCAGGAAATAGAATAGAACTGTTGGTAATTGGATTTCCAGAGAACCTAGCTGAACATATGGCCTCACCTGCTAAAGAATGTGATCTCACAGACAATAGAATCTATTCTTTTTAACTAGACCCTTGTCAGGTCTCACAGATTTGACCTGCAAATTGGATTGTCAATGACGAAACATTCAACGAATCATCTCGGTTTTGGCACACTTTTTATGACTGGAAACGTTTCAAAGTGTTAGATGTCTGTGTGCATAGAAGACAGTATGAGTCGAGTGTGAGATTGCGTAGGCTGCGGAAGATGCGTCTTGAAAATGATTGTCTCCGGTGTCTGGAGACTACCTTCGAACGAACGTTAGCCTGTCTCGTGGGGAACAATTGTCTATTGTGCTTTTTTAAGAAATTGAGTTCGTTTAATGAACCCTGACGAATAACTCTGTCTAACAATTATACTTAAAAACAAATCTGATTTTAAACAGAACATTTATTATTAAACTGCGGTTTGTGCATTTATATTGAAGTTTAAAGATGAAAAAATGTGCGAAATTTTTTTACGATGACGCGCAACGTCTGTAAAATAAAATAAAATAAAATAAAATAAAATAAAATAAGAAGGCAATTTTAATAACGTAAGAATTTTAATCTCGCTCGTAAAAAGATAGAAAATGTGACTTATCCCTTGTATTTTTCATATAAAGTATCCGAAATATAATACTCATTATAATATTTAAGTCAAACAAATTTCTGCGCAAATTCCATTTCATTCATAAAAATATAAATTTGTATAAATATTCACAATGTATTTATGATTTGTTCGAAACCGGTACACTTTCACTATTTGTAACTCTATAACTTTGTAACGGACCTTATCTAACTTTTGATCAAAATTGCCAACAAATGTTCAGCAGTGTAGAATGTAGACCCCTTTTAGATTATCTACAGCTGACTTATTGCGTTGCATACAATGTTTATTATCACTTCGAAACGGTTCGCTGTATGCTATCTCGTCACGAATTGTCGGTCACGAGAAATCCCAAAAATAAGGAGCTCGAGGTCGATAACCAGTCTGTCGTTCGACTCGAGGCAACAAGTGTGCTTTCAGGGTGACTGATTACGCAACCAGCGATACATTAAATCGATTGACGCGTATCGATAGAATTGTGTGAACTCGCGAGCAGCGCAGTTAGTATGCAGAAGTGCAAAGTGTCTGCAGCTACAGTGCCTAGGAATTCCGCTTGAGAAGGGTAATTTTAGCTTCTCCTTGTTCCCCGACCTTGCCAACTTTGTGAAACTCGCACGTTTCCAAGCGCGAGCATCGGCTGAAACGAGAGACGAAGGGTGCTTCTGAAGGACAAAAGTTCGTGGAAACTGAGGAGAATACTTGAAATAATAAAAATAAAAAGAAGCTATCGTGCGGAAATTTACTCTTCTCAAGAGTGAAAGATTTAAGAATTGAATTGTTTGAGAATGCAATAAACTTGGTTCATAAGCAACACCTGATCAATTGTCGATCTTCGACATGGCGAAATTAATTGCTAAAATGCCAATGGAAGTAAGAAAAGGCATCGCGTATCAAATTTGCGACCTATCACGCGTATTGAACTTTCCACTTTCCGCAGATACGTGCATATACGCAATACCTGTGAAGCATATGAATATTTATGAACTTTAGGAAACCACGCCTAGTAAAAAAAAAGTTTTCTTCAAAGTTCTCTCTTCACAAGCGTTGTTCGTTTGCCATACAGATAAGAAAATAATCCTCTTCCTGTGAAATTCTCAGAAGTGAAACCAACAAAAATTCGCAAAACCGTATAGAAACCATATAAAAACATAAGAAACAAGACGTCCAATAATTTAATCCGTTAAAAACCATGCAATAGTTTGTAATAATGTTATAAATACTCCAATTTCTGTAAACTTCGTAAAATTGTAGAATCTAGGTGAAAGAGATAGCGAGAAAAAAAGATATCAATCGAGTTCATGAAATTTCCTTCCATAGTTACAATATTTAAAAAGAAAGAATAAAATAATGTAAATAAAATGAAAAAGATTGCAAATAAAACGTTTCGTTAACGCAGCATTGTCTCGTAATGAGTTAATATTTTCATCTAACCAATGAAATATCAGTCAGACTGCCACTTTGCAGAATGTCTATCGGTCGATTCTCGTTTCTCTGACAATAAGTATATTTTTCATTCGAGAAGTCTCGAACCCTCCGTAGGCTTGTCCGCCTTCACGACGAAAAGTGAGTTTCAGAATTCAAATCGGAACGTAGGCACACGTGCGTAGAGAGCTGTACCATTATTCCAAGCAATATACACGGGAACCACGAGCATGAGCGCGCGCGCGCGCGCACGAGCGTTTCTGCATTAGCTGGTGGCAGCAGGGACATCGTGACAGCCACGGCTCTGAATCATTCATTCGTCCCGTGGCGTTGCAGCGCCCGTTGCACTTTCGTGGTCCTTTTTGTCGTCCTACCATATCGCGGTTAATATTGTACGTACACAATGCAACATCGTCTCGAGGCGTAGGCAGCCCGCAAAAGGGAGAGGCACCATTCCCCCCAAGGGTTTTCTACCTTCCTTCCGTTCACGTTTTATTCCCATCGGTCTCTTTCACTTGTTCCAACCGTGACGAATTTTGTTGCGCTAACATTCTGCACGCTTCGTAGTTTCCATTTGATGCGAGACTGCGTGGAAAACATTTCTGCTTTTTATCAAGATCTTTGAAGAGAGAATTGGTATATGGAAATGTTAATTCTCTCCGTTTGTCGTGGTCAAATGTCTTCCTCTAAGGTGTTTCTAATTGGAATATGCTATTATAATTAGATTGCAGATGGTTATACATTGATACGAAAGGTGCAAAAATGTATAGAGTACACATAATAAAAGGGTGAATTTAGAAACTGTTGCCCTATAAAAAGAAAAAGAAAACATCATGACTTATTATATTTTTCCCCTGTAGTATATATGTACAAACTATCCAAAGTAAAATATTCCTTATGATACATAGAAGATTCATCGCTTCAATTGCGTTCATGTAAATATGAATTTACATAACATTCAAGTTTAATCACATGCTATTACCATATTATATCAAACAAGTTAATCTTAGTAACTTTGATATGTATAAAATCAAGGATACCCATACGATATTCCAATAACACTGAATCTCCTAAAAAAAGATCCGAACCAAATCAGCAATTCCAATAAATTCCAACAAACATTAGTAAACCGTATCGAATGAAACATCGCACGTGAAACCCAGCTCTTTTAAAGTCTACAAGCCCGTAACACAGTTCTCGAGGAACCATCAACCATCCAAGAGGCAATATTCCCGAGGCACGTTGAGAGCTTTATCGAAAAAGCTGGGAAGCAAAAGCACGGCAGTAGGCGCGCGCCCCGCTATGTATAGGAAAACGTCGAGGCGGTTGATATACCGGCAGTTCCGCCTGGTGGAATCACATAGGACGATACAAACTGGAAAGAGGGGAAAAACGACGGGAAGAAGAAGGACTTGGCCGGTACTAGGAAGGGGAACGGACGAAGAAATACTGGAGCCGTGAGCTTCGTACCGGCCGTCTTCGTTCCACTTCACGAGAATGGACGGTCGGTTGGTCGTGCGCTCAACTTGTGTACCGTCTTAAGGCTGCCGCGGCCCTTGCTCGCTACGGTTATAACGCTGCCGAGCAGCTCGAAGAATGTTGCTGAGGAATCATAGACGGACGTGCTGCGAGTGACTGCCACGCAAAAGGACATTAGAGAACTAGGCTCGAACCCAACGCCGCCGCCACGTACCTACAACGCCGCCACTCGTTCCCGTGACTCTTAGAATTTCCTCCAGTCGTGTACACATCCTTTAGCCCTCCTCCCCAGTCCCGTCTTTCTTCACGTTCGACGGGAAAATTGAAATGCGCACGGCCACCTCGCGGAAGGAGATTTTTTTATATACCTTGGAAGGGAGCCAGCGGTTTGTGTACCTCGGTCAGCACGACTTTGCTCGCAGTTCAGTAATTTCTTTGGTCAGACATTTTACGTTCTTTAAGACTACTCCGTGTAATCGTGTAAGTTCACTGTGCTCCGTGTATTTGAGGTTCTCGTCGAGCTAACTTCGTTTCTTGCTTTTTGGGGAATTTTCATTGAAATTGGAATATTCTTTCGACAAATGTTTAATTCATTTTATATGTTGAGTCGTAGAAGTAGGGCATAGAATTAATACATTATCTTCTGCTATGTATTTAGCGAAGTAGAGAAAATAGAATTATTTCTAAAGCAATGGTACTTGATAAGATAAATTGCCTCCGATTTTTTCGAACAATCCAGTACTTTAGAATAGTAATTACGAGTAATTACTAATGAATACTTGCTCGACTTACCTTTTATTCATTCTGGACATTTCCAAACAACAACAGAAATGCAAAGTTCTGTGTTGGAATTAGTAACAAATTTTCTCTCAACTTATTCTGGAAATTGTAAAACGTTAAAAGAAATAAAAAATTGTATAGAACGTAAGTGATATATGAATGAGTTCTGTAATGAAATAAATTCTTGCACATTTATCATTATTCTTCACGATTTCTGCAACAACAGCTCAAAGTTCAGAGATACATCGAAGACAAGCGTATTCCAGAAAGATTGACAACAATCGTAAATGAAATTTTGCAACGATTACACTCTCATTACACTCTGTGAACCATTATACGCATTGAACGTTTCTCTAATCTTTGCACGAGGTCTCGCACGTACGTTACGTCGGATAATTCATGCGAAGTTCTCGGGGCTATGGCAAATGCTACTTGCTCTCGGGATCGATTGAGAAACGCCGCGAAATTAGACACATCTTAGGTACGTGTTGAAATTATCTTCCCGTGAAGGGGGCCAGTATCGCCGCACTCTCACGGTTGCATATTGTTCCAAGAGCGATTTATGCGCATGCTGATTGAATTATGTAATTACAGCGTGGCGCGGCTTTAAGCGGATTACAAAGTCGATTATGACGGCGGAACGAGTTGCTTGGCCGTGGCCGACGATCGTTCGTGTTCGTTTCAAGAACGATAGTTCAAATTCGAGGAGCTGTTCCGAATAAGAAACCTGAGTTATTCGAATAATCGCAGTCGAATGAAAGATATAACATACGGATTTTATTGCTTTTAAATGGATTTTATATCGACAACCGATGATAATTCGATTACGGGATCATTTCTTGCGACGTAATTTCTTTCCAATTTTTTTTTTTTTTCGAGTAATTTGAGTAATTTTATATTTGTAATACAGCTACCGAGAAATTTTCATCCATAAATAATTTGGATAATAAGTAGAAATAATATTTAATTCTACCGTATTCTTGAACCGAAATATTCTCCTCGACTAGCAACTTGGCGATATGGTGTATTTTATTCAAGAAACGCATTGAAACCAGACACTGTTCACCCCTCTCCGTCACTAGACAGTCGGACTCACCGCTGCCAGCAAATGGAGAGATAAAACTCGCGACTATACACGTTCCCATCGCAAACGTTAAATCACCTATTGTTCGAGTAAAGAAAAATCGAATTCGTCGCTTCTTTTCAAATATTTCTTCCTGCTATCGGATTACTGGCTCACTGGAAATCTACCTGTAACCAGTAAACCTTTCCATTCATGCTTTTGAGAGGGAAATTGAATTTGCACCTTGCTAAACCAAACAAACGTTGCCTAAGAAGTCTAATTCGCAGTTACTCTATCGGAATCACCAACAGGTTACTAACGATGCGCTTTTCGTTCAAAAAACATTTAAACAATTTATTGTTTAATTATATCTCTTAAATTAACGAAGATATCGATTTAAGAATGTATGCAAATTTAAGAATTTTGAAGCCTTGATTATTATCTCTACAGTATTTATTTAAATTACTCAATTTACGTATTACTTGAAATACTTATGTATCTAATATTTATACACTGCAGTATGATTATTTTATATAAAGTACTAATTAGAAATCGTCAATAAGTCCCTACAATTCATTTTAAATTCGTGATTTCTCGTTTGTTATTCCTCAGCGTGGAAGATCGAAAGAGTGATTCGCGTGTTCGAGGAACAACCGAAAGGAGACGATGCGAAACGAGAAATCTTTTCGTCGACACGCCTAGCTGCGGCCTTGCACGGGGCATTGCGTGGTCCTTTCGATAGCCGCGATTATTCTCGCGGGAATAATCGATCCTATCGTTTCATCAGGGTCGCATTGTGGCTCTGTTGGATGAAACGAATTCCAGCCGTTTCACGTTCCCCGTAAGCGAAATGCGTCGCGTTCGATCGCCTAGGCGTCTCTCTTTGAGAACGAGCCGATGGGAAAGAAAACGAAACGACCGCGACGTTTCGCCTGCAGAGAAAAGAAATAGCGTGCACTGGACATGGGATGGAATCGATCGTCGCTAGAATGTGCGTTTTAAAGATCGAAAGATTGAGTCCGCTATACCATCCAACGATTGTACCGATTATGATCGAGGTTCGGTCGAATGATCTATTATATTCGTCAAGTAGAATGACGTGTTATTTTATTGGTCGAATTAAATAAGTCAATTCGTTTGTAAAAAAACCGAAGAAATATAAAACACGTCTACAATTTAATCGACAATTTATTACAATATCGAAGCAAAAGGTACAAGAAAAAATTAAAAAATATGAATTCAGACATGTGAAAACGATGTAAATTTCAAAATTAACTCTGCTATACTATATCTGTACATAATCTTATGCTATACTGAAAAACTTGTAATCTGTAGATAAATAAAAGTAGAATTTAATACGAAATATAATTTTATTGACATAATATTCATTTCAAACAAGTCCAAACCTACTTGTATTAATCATGTTCTTATTGGAAGATTATCAGGCAAATATAAATAACAAAAACCTTCTAGAAATAGTAAGAATGAAAGTAAATGGGGAAAATAAGGTTAAAATCACATCATGTTATTAGAAAAAATTTGGTAAAATGTAAAATTATGTTACAAACATTCTTACGACTAAACATGAAGCATCATCGACCGTGTACCAGAGATCGATGCACGAGCGAAGAACGGACGGCTACGCATAAAAGTCCACCGATCCAGAACGGAAGGATCTACGGTAACGCGAGAGCGAACTCATTCATTCGTTTCATCCCGATCGTACGGGCGAGATGATAACTCGACTGTACGCTTCGCTGGCATTCCCTCGCCTCGGTTAAAGACCTAACCGAGCCTTACTTAACCTAGCCTAACGCACAATTCCATAGAACCCTTCCTTCCTTCCTTACGTGCCGACGCGCACACAGGGACTATCACCGACAGCTACGTTGGAGTGCAGCCATTTTGTTATATAACTCGCACGCGAGCATCCTCCTCCTGGGTCCGCTAGAAAAACGCTTAGACAATGCTGCCTCGCGGCTTGCATCCTATAAGGACCGTCTAAGATGCAACGACCCTACCGGGACGCTTTGTTCTTCCATCACCCTCGAATAATTACAGGAACCTTGAACAAACTTGTTGCTTTGACGAGCTCAGAGTCACTGATTAGAATTTCCTAATTTAAATTTCATGACGTAGTTGCAATTTTTGAATTACGATGGAAGTTGTAGAGAGATTATAATTTTTCGAAACTTTTACTAGAATTAAGACTGGATCGCATAAATAAGATTGTAAACTTAGTATCGTGGAGTAAGATTTGCAACACCCTTGAATTTCTTCAGTATGGATTTCTATTTTACTCACGAACAGTTACGGGGACTTTGGGACAATCTTACTGTGATCAATTTAGAGCCACTGGTCAGAATTTCCTAATTTAAATTTTACAATGCAGTTGGAATCTTTGTATCGAAATAAAAGTCGAGATACGAAGTTGTACAAGTTGCTGAGAGACTTTACGAGGGGGATAATTTCTCCAAAGTTTTACTACTATTAAGATTTAGTCGTATAAATGAGATTGTAAACCTAGCATGGTGGAGTAAGATTCACGACAGCCTTGACTTTCTTCAATAAGAATTACTATTTCACCCTTGAATGATTATACGAATCTTGTAACAAACTTCTTACTTTCACAAACTTAGGGCCATTGACTAGAATTTCCCAATTGAAATTCCGTGATATGGTTAGAACTTTTCAATTGGTATAACAGCTGAGTCTAACGAAGTTTATAAATTTGCAGCAAGAATTCCCCTTGCAAAAAACTTTAAGGAATCCTCAAAGTAAACGACGAGGGTCCAGAGTAAGAAGACAATGGTTCCAAACTACTAGAACAAAGGAAACTTTAAGTATGGGCGTTATGGTAGCTGGGCCAGGAAATTTACGTGGTCCACGAGACCGCGTTTCGTGTAAAGCTCGAACCAGGCCTGGAAGAAAGAAGGATCGAAACGGGGAAGAATTCGTGAACAAGCCAGGGGCCGGTGCCCGCTTTGGAAAGGGGCAAGGAGAACGGGAATAAGCGTTAGGGTACGAAAGGGAGAGACGAAGTACGATTCGAAGGAATCGTAAATTGCCTAAAGGCTGCGTGGCCATCTGTTCATCCTGGTATCCGTGCAAACCATTGTCAGCTATTTTTTTCTTCCTCCTTCTCCACCTTCTCTTTCTCTCCACGGTGCTATTTACTACGGACCTATAAGGGTTTGCGAGCAACAGCACGGCCACGTGTTTCTCTCCTCGAACCGGTGGCATTCCCCGGGAGTTGGGCCCGGATGGAAAACAATGCTGACGGAAATGAAAAATCCACAGAAATTCTGTAATTGCCAGGCCTGGTATTTCACGTACGTGCATGCGTGCATCTATTCTGTAAACGGTCGAACTCGTGTCAGCGCATACTTTACAACGGATTCACGGGAGTACAGTGGGACGCGGATATCCATCTGTTGTAAACTCGCCACCTTGTCGAGGATTCAGCGTGTTCCCTCTGAGATTGCTTGAATCGTTGGTTGTAGGGATTCCTTGAGGATTCATTCTACTGGCACCACGATATTTTATTAACGAAAGGCTCAGACGTGTCTTGTTACGTATATCAAGTAAGAATTTAAGAGGAAGATAATATCAGAAATTGAAATAAACGTTCCTCTTCTATATGTATTAGGTTGATACAGGTCGTGGAGTAACATGGACTGTGGTTTTCATATGAAAATAGAAAATTGCTCGTTGGCAATTGATCAGTGATGTCTTCTCATTTGTCTTTTTGTAAACCTCTATCTTTCCTTATTATGTTTTTTATTCCAATTAATAAAGCTATAGTAACAACTTTCATTGTTTTATTTATTTAAACATGTAGTTGTTACTATAGCTTACTATAGTTGATAGAAAATTTGAGAAAAATTAGAGGAAGAAAAAATGAGGCAATTGCGTCGAAGCTTCGCTTCCTAGCCAAGTTTTCACACGAACGTTTAGCACATTTCTAATTCAAAAAATATCGTTTTAGAGTAATCTCTTATGATTCTAGAAAACGATTATGATACTATGCCAGAAATGTGAAGGACTTGAATTTCTCTGACAGATGCAATCTCGAAAAATCGAATAACTATCTTGACTAGCATCTTCAATTTAACTCACCGTGGATTCATGCATCGGAACGTATTTTCTTCTTGAGTGAAGAAGCGCGAGCGCGGTGCAGGCGCGAGGTACAACCTTTTTCTACCCCTGAAGATTGCCCTCCGGCCTTCGGTGCACCACGAATCTGCATGCGGTAATGACTTCCTGCCGTAAACCGGCAAAATAATAAAACCGAGTGATCCCGTTACTGCGACGCGCGCACATGTATTTCAAACGCGTAACGAGGCGAGCTGTCGGCTGACGCCAACCGCATTCTCGTGCGTCCGTCAAATTAAACTTATCCCGAAAATAGAACATGCAAGGTAACTGAAGACATCTTGAAGCGAATTTAATGGAGGTTATTCGATTTACATGAACAAACATTCCGATATACAGGATTCGTTTAGCGAGTTTCATTTTACGCATCATAAGGTAGTTAAAGCTTTTCTTGGCTAATTTTAAGTGTGAGGAGAAATTTTATGAAAAATTTTATCAAAAGGAATCAAATTAGAAAAAAAAGAAATCGATCTCTTTCGAAATTATACGTCTGAGAAAAACGTATAAGTGGCTCGCAAAAGTATTCGAACAGTTATCATAAAAAATTTTTATGCATATATTGTATGTGCTATATAAAACATTTAAAAATTCCATTGTACTATAATGAGACACGATAGTCATGATTAAATTGCTCGAATTTAATAAAAATTGATACAATAATTTATTATAACATTTACCTAGTGATTAATTCCCAAGTATTTCCAGTACTTTTATATGAACACAAAAATTTGGTACTACGAAAACGAAATGTAGAACCTGATAAAAAAGTGCTCCATTGGAAAATAAGAGAATCTATATGCTAATACTTTTTGGAGCTTAATCAAACATATACTGTTGTGTATAGATTCGACCATCGCTATTATTTTTAAAGTTGAACCTAACTCAACAAAATCAAAGCCGATTGCAACTCTCCTCGAAACGAAGAAAACCTAATTCCCTGAATAATACCTTTAACAATGAACTTTCTTAACACTGACCCGCATTGATCACGCACAGACAGTGAAGCTCGAAGTGAAACGCTAGCGCATTGTAGCGCACAATCGCGTTGTGCAACGATACACGAAGCGTTTCGTGGCGCGTATCGCGTGACATCGCGAGCCACGCGCAAAATTCGATCGTCGGTGCGCTCGAAAGACGCCGCGAGAATTTCGATCCCGAGGTGAACACGATGCCGGTCGCGATAATCCAAGCGCGATCTTTATTACAGCGCGCACCTTGCGGATCGGCTTGCAAGCGGATCTTCGCCACGGCTTTGTAGCTTCGTACAACCTGCATGCATTAATGCGAATACGTCATGCGGTACAAGCGGAGCCCATCAAGTTGCGCACCTTTAGAATGATATATCTTGTATAAGATAGATCCATTGATGAGCGATAAGCTCTAGTTCAATGAAAAAATGAAGCAATCTTGGTTAATTGAGAAGCTTAAATGGAAAATGGTATAAATTGTTGGACAAGAATTTGGATTTTTGTAATTGTACGGTTAGGTGAGAGTAAGCTCATGTATCAAAATTAAGTATCAATAATTCTAAGGGAAAGGCTACATCTTGTCGTATTTATTTGTATTAATAATGACATTCGGAAATAGGTATAATCTTCAAATTCTTGTCTTTGCTTTAATTATAGAAACTTGCTTTTGTACTTCGCAGAAACCGTGTTTATCTGTTTTAGGATTTTTGTATAATTTCTATCTTAAGATTGTTATGCCAATCGTGTAATGGAGATATTAATAATTGACATTTTACTCTCCGTCCATCAAGAATCCATCACTTGAAAAATTGAAATTCTTCTATTTGATGGAGTTTACTATGTAGAATTGATTGTTATATTATAACGAGATAATTCTATTATATGAAGTACAAGCCATACTTTGATCAATTTTATAAACTAAAAAGTATTCAAAAGTCATGATGTTTCACACACTCGTTTTTAAATTTATCTTAGAATTTACCATAATTTAGATGATCTTCCTACGACGAATAAACTTACAAAAGTAAGTCACTTATTGCTTGAGTATTGAATATCAATTGTAAATGTTAATCAAGTTGATGAGTATGGCCTCTACGAGACTCGTTTCTTCTAATTTAAATTATGACAGATTGTAGAATATCGTTTGTCAAAACTTTTCGTATTTAAAAAATGGACATTGTTTGATAATAAGTTAATAACATTGTTCCTTATACACACCTGTTTCCTTGTACTTTTTGCCAGTAGCATGTAATATTATGGTCAGGCATTACACAATCGACAAGTGAATAAAAATCGCAGAAGGACCCGTCAATCCTTCTACAAGGTAGGAACGTCTCTCGGGTCGAGAGTGCTTTGAAAAAGCAACGCTTGTATCGTTCGCGTCCATCTTCCCACATGTCCGGATGATTATCCAAAGTGCCGAGTGGCCGTCAAACAGTGTAGCCACCGCGTTGCATTCGGTAGATTTCAACGTCAGCATTGAACAACGACCTACACGCGATAGGGGAAATCGAGGAATCGTTAATTATCGTACACTTGACGTCAACATTTCATTTTCTTTGTCATCTCCAGAATAGCATCGTTTGAGATAATTTCTTACACCATTTGAATAGACGTATACGCAATAGAACACGCATAAATTCAATAAAAATCTACGGCGATGCAGTTAAAATAGCTCTACATACATATAAAGAACAATCAGGAAGTACAAAGAGAGCACACGTGAAAGTATATTCCGAGAAATAGAAAACAGCGACTGTATCTAGGAACACTTGGTAATTAACCTAATACTACTATGCATTAATATACATTACAAAAGAGAGCCTAGTCATTATGTAATTATAATAACTGCATTGCTACATTCGTTCAATCTTGATAAGCCAATCACTGAAACACAAGCTCAAATTGATAATAATATCATCCGATAGAAAATAATAAATAGACTAGAAATTTCTATACTATTTTCTTATGAAATTTTCTTTATGAAAAATTTTGAGGTGCCCCAATGTGCAGGTAGTAATAAATAAAAATCGTGACATTAATAAACCTATTCAAAAATAAGTAAAAATTCTCGAAAGTTCCAGTAATAAACACATATTTTAACAATAAAACTTGAACGAATGGAAACACAATTTTGTAACGAAAGCTGTTCCATCACCTCCTGGGGCACCTAAGGCAATTTTCCCTTAGCGTGAAATCCGAAAACCGTCATTGTATTGGTCGACGCATTAGATGGCAGACGGTTGAAACTCGTCAAGGTGTTCGCGTTTCCCGCGGTTTACCCAGCAGGTAGCAACGGTTGACGAATGATGAGTGGCGACGCTTTCGGAAAAATCAAGCCGGTCCCTAATTATGGCGAACGTTGAACCGCGTAAGTCTGTTCGTTCGTTTTCATCGAGAGCAGTAAGTGGCTGGCGCGTTCTCACCTTGGCCTTCGTCGGTTGCTCAAGGTTGCGATACGGTCGACTACGACTCATGAATCACGTTTACGATCAAAGTTCGTAAATGCTCCGAGCACGTTTCAACTATTCACTGGGTCACACGCATAAAGTGGGACCAATGCGTTTGACATGGTTGATCGAGAAAGGAAGAGGAGAGAAACGTTTCTGGATGATCGAAGCGGCAAATATGGATGATGGAGAAACGTGGTTGATGGCCGGGTATATGGGTTGCGGCAATTGAGTTTATCTTGTGCTAATGACGAGCAAAAGGAGGCCGGCGGAGTATATTGATGAGAATTGCTATGAAAAATGATTGATGTTGATGAGAATGCTCGACGATGGTTTTGGATGCTTCTGTGGTTGAAAGGGAAAAGTGGAAAGGCGGTGATGATTTCTAGTATTCCACGATGAAGTAACCTTAATGATAAAGTTTACCTTTAATAACGAATATCTGACAATAAATATAATCCTATGGAAATGGAAGTCTCAAAGATTTCTTCTCTTTTTCCTATCGTCTCATTCCTTGCATTTTTTCTCACCTCTGTCGTTCCTTTCGTACTTCGACTTTTATTTTTATGATTCTTAGAACTGATCCTTCAAATGTAGAGACTCTTTAAGAATCCCAATTTCATCATGATGTTGCATATCCCATAAAATTGTTGCCCTTTGGGAAAAAAGCCCTTGGAATGATAGAATTCTCGCCTGACGTTTCCATTGAAAAAGGTAAAACACGCTGATGTCTCCATTGAAAAAAGATAAAACGTTGCACGCTACTGCCAGTATTAATCGATCTCGCTACTTGACGCCTTAATTTACAATCTCGCTACATCGCGAAGGCAATTACGACTGAAGGATGTACATAAAAGATAATTTCCTGAAGTTGGTCATTTGCAATGAATAAACTAACAACAGAATGATAATTGTCACTTTATCAAGAACACGGCCCCTATTCACATTGAAAACAGGAAACTAACGATTAGTCATACTATTATTCGCAACCTCGTGTAGATTAATACTCTGTCTTCCTTACGTGTTTTACGAAAGTACACTCACTTTTCCACGAATCCTTCTCGATCGCCGAATGAATCACTTCACAGTACCTTCTTCGTGCCTCGAGGCTACGTCACGACAGTTTTAGTACATTGTACGTCGCATACGTTTAAACAGCTAGCCGCAAGTACAATAGCGACGCTATATCCGATTTGCCAGCCTTTCTAGAAAAGAATCCTGAAAAATTCTTTGCAAGTACGTGTCCCCTTCGTAGTCGTGCCATGGACGCGAGTTAAGAAACTCACCTTGTAATACATTTCCATAATGATCCGGAGCTTCATATCTGATTGATTACAATAATTGAATTTACCGCTTGTTCGCGGCATTGTACATTTGTTTCAAGATTTATGGCGTGCGTTATAATGGAACGCGTAAACAATCAACCGCGATCAACAATGGCTCGACATCACCTTGCTTGGATCATCCTTCATCTCCTTTAAAAAATTCTACCTATCATCACTTGCGACAATGAAATGGTCTCCTGCGTCAGAAGAAGAGACAATAAATTTTCTAATCGTAGTAATTTTTAAATCATTTATACCAACATCTCTGATGAAAAAGCAGTTTGCTTCAAATTAATCTTTCGATATTTATCTTATTTCTTTTATTTCGATTACCTTTTACCAAAAAGAAAAATACGTGTCAAAAACATCGCAAATTCTGCATCACTAAGAATTCTCCGAAAACCAGCTAACACAGGAATCCACAATGTCAGAACACGAAACATAGTTCGCTACGTTCGTGGGAGCCAGCGTGTCAGTCTACGCAAAACTCATCACTCAGCTTCATGCATATTTAAATGACACCTCGCAGCCACTTGATTCAATTTTCTTTCGAGCGCTACGTGCCAACTATTCGCTACCATCCCGCTCCAAACCAACAGGTCGATTCACTTTCACGTTCGCGTCTCATGCGAGCAAATCGGAGATAAAGACACAGCGCTTATGTCAAAGACGATGGCGCGAGCGCGAGGAACCCAGAATCCGCGAGATTCACAGATTATTCCGTGCAGGCTCTGTTCAATATTCTCATCGCGCTGTTCAATATTCTTACCGTGCTACCGTTGCTTTCCATGTCGCCGATCGAATGCTTTTACACGCGCACGAAATCCAGAAGTCGTCGTCGGTCCCGAGCTTCTACGAAGAAATAAGTTCTGCCGCTGGGAGCGTGACGCTTTTACCGAAAGCGAGAGGGCTATCGATCGCGAAGGATATTGCAGGAAACCTTTCTTACGGAGGCCTTTTTGAAAATCGAGTCGAACAGAATGTAATAACTGAATATAATTCGTCGCGAATCATTGAAACTATTTTTACAACTCTATTGCACACTTATGAATTAACATTACTCACGAAACTTTATAGACTATCGATATTAATATATTCTTTTACATAACTTTGAAGAATTTAATTAAACAAGCAAATTAAGTATGCAATTTATTTTACATAATATATTTTCACAAATCAGTATAAGAAATTAATCATTAACACTAATAATATGCGTTGTAAAACACTTTTGTGAATATATTATAAGCGTTATTCGTTTGGTGATATTTTAATGAAACACGATTATCAAGATCGTATTGTTGAAGTTCGAAACAAATCTAAAAATGCACACAAAAGCTACGAAATATTATACAATATGTACATGTATATATAGAAGTATATACGTATATATAGAAATTTTTTATGACAAGTGTTCAAATACTTTCAGAATCTACTATGCATGATAAATCTCATCAAAATCAGGCATATGATAAATCTCAAACGTTTTTTAATAAAACATTCATTTTACATTAACGTATCTTAATGGCACGCGTATTTTCGATCGAGCAAATATTTACGAACGATACTATAAAATCATAGGTACATCGTTTACGCGTTTCGTTCCATATGAATTTCGCTCAGCATCTGTATTCATATCACTCTACTTCTACGCGTCTCGTTACGTCCGCATGCGTCCCTTTACGTCCCCTTATGTCTCCGTAGTGTCCTCTTAGTGATGCGCCTCGCAGGACTTTAAGGAGGACTCCCGTCGCACACGGGGACATTTAAATAAGCTTCAAGCGCTTTGTCGAATCCGACAGACCGTCGGATTAACTCGCCGAAAACCGTCTCTACCTTCTCCTCAATACAGACGAACGACAAATAAAAATTCACTAACACGTGAATCGCGTCGACGATATCCACTCGTCTTCTATTCAACGCACAAACGAAATCTTTTTTCTCACGAAGAAATGGCACGATGCGTTGAAAAGCAACGAGTTCTTTCGTTTCTTTTCGCGGCGCTCGGTAATCGCTCGACGAACGAAAGGATTTTAGATCGGCGTCTCTGTCTCCGTGGACGAGCGCAATTTCCACAGGTCGGCCGGCGTGGCAAAAAGCTTGAGAGATCTACCCGCGTGTGTCGTTTGCGGCGGCCGTACGCCAGCGACAGAAGTGGTCAATGCCAACGGTGTCGTTCACCTCGTGTTCGTCGTCGTTGTCTGCGCGGACAGCCTATGCCGCGTGCACCCCGCGAGAGCTGGAGCATAGGAAAAGAGGGACGAGGACACGGCCGGAATCCACGGTGGTTCGTTTGCGCGTCATGACGTTTAACTGGCTCAAGAATGTGTGGCATCAGTGTGCCAATCGAGTAAGGTACAGTAAGCTTATTTTAGTCATTTAGGTTTCAATCTTAAAATTCAAGATCTGAATAATTGAGAGTCTCGTAAATTGACGAATTACAAAACGAATTATCTAATTCGCCTCTAACATTCTTCTTAAACAAATAACACTTGCAACACAATATCGTCGAATATTCTTATTATTGCAATCGTTTTTTGCATGACAGACGAGAGCATAGCTATCCTTAGAATGAAAAAATGTCCTTCTTCTATTTCTGGAAGGTTTCTTATTTCCCGAGTATGAGGTTGTTTCATGGTTATTGGAAACCTCAATATTCCCGTGACGTTGCAAATGAATAATAGTATCTGTATATCGCATGAAGGAATTATCGGCGCGAACGAAGCAGCGTAAAAAGGACGTTAAAGCATGCAGCATGACCGCGTTGATTTTGCCGTGTCAGAATATAAATGATGATCAGCGTGCTTGTTTGAAGCGCTGTTTAAATAAGTCGATGCTTTTTAAAGAACTTTGAGAAGTATTTTAGCGCCGGATTAAAAGCCGAAAGTTTGTATTGCAGCGAATAAGAGAATATTTTCATTCACAATATTGAACTAATATTCTCGTTTCTGATTGTTAAATAGCCGTTCATGTCTCGTCTTACGTTGAAGGTAAAATATCAAAGTGGTATCAGAGAATTTCAAGGTGCAATAGGTGATTTAGATCAATTGTTTTTAATCAAGACAAACGATGTTTCATAATATGCAACAAGTTTAATTATACTGTGCAATATTCAAGATTAAACTTGGAGACGTTTTAGCTTGACTGACTCAAATAACATTAGTACTTTACTATAGTAAGTTTGTCTAGTAACTTTCGATCGGTGCAATGACATCGGCGATCATCGTTGGTGCAAAGGTACACGGCGAGAAAGAAAATGGTGAGAGGAGGGCAGGTGGAAGGAAAGAGGGAGCTGACGAGATGCCGCGCTGGAGCAACTGTGGAACGGTGACAAGAAAAGCAGCGAACGCATTTATTTTAATTGGAGGCAACGTACTTCTATCCGCGTGGCGGCTACCACGGCGCAAGGACGCGGACGTTTCTTCTGCCTCTGTGCCGGAGGATAATTTAAGGATTCATTGTAAGTGTGACGCCCGAAACGAATGGCTTCCCCTCGTCATCGCAGTTCAGAGGGTCCTGACTAGCCTTTGGGAACGTCCGCTCTTCTTCGCGAAGATTCGATGAATTCTTCGAACGTGCCATATTTTTGCTAAGTAATTGCGACAGCTTCCAGTTCAGAAGAAGCTTTTAGTGTTCGTTAGATCGCTGAAGGCCATTTCGTGAAGATCGTTAATCGTTGTACTGGATAGTAATAATTACAGTGAAATAAGAGAAAACACAGATTTTTGTGAAAATTGTACGTGTATGTTCTTGTTAGTTTTTTGGATAAAATTAACATTCGATTTCTAAAAATACGTACACCGACTGGCCATAAATATCATGACATTTACTGGTTACAATCACCGGAAATCTTTAACAAATTTTACTTTATTTAATATCTTACATTACAAAACTCCAATAATATAAAATGTCTAGGAACAAAGTAAAATAAAAATATCAATGCGTGTCTTAATATTTATGACATCAGTGTACACATGTTGAAATTTCTTTAATGAACGATATTCTATGACGTTTTTATTAAAATTATACGATATAAGAATTTACATCGACTACAGTTTCCTTAGAATATCAGACGTTAATTATTGCACGTATAGATTGTAGTTTTATCTGGAATAGGTCAATAATGAAGTACGATGCTGATTGAAACATTTTAAATTAATTAACGAGTAGATTTGTAAGGAATTGCGTCATACAAGAAAAATAAGGATTTCGCGCGAATACCATGGTCGAGTTGAGCTCCACGTAGCAGGTTAACTATCAAACCCGATTCTCAATAACGAGAGGTCGTGATGTTGGTAACAAGAAGCGCGGGCTGAGTGTTTGCTTTTAATTGGCGCCGCGTCTGCCGGAATCGTAAGAGCGTGCGTTTCTTCTTAGGGTAAGGATAATTTATTTCGTTTTGTGTGACAAGCGAATTCTTACATTCTCGTGAAAAGCCAACCACGATCTCCTCGCAGTACTAATTTCTCTACCATTCAATTCTTCGAATTCTTTTCGCTTTTCATTATTTAAAGAAATCTTTGTTGCACATATGTATTTTCAAACATTTGTAAAAATTTCTCCAAGGAACATTTATTAATGAAATCGAAGATTTTTTTGTTACAATCTCAATATTTCTCTAGTACAAAATTATCTTTATCGATTTTCAAATACTTTATTAATTAGTTGTATATCGTATAGTTCATAATGATGCTGCAAAAGAACGTGTCTCGCCAAAGTCTAACAACAATTTCGAAACGCCACGACCGGTAGAAGCGCACGATGAATATGTCCGACAATCTGTCATCGCGAGTAATGTACAAACCAGGCCATGACGAGGAGAAAAGAAAGTGCAAGATATTCGACGTGATTGGATAAAAATGAATTTATTTAGCAATTAATTTACCATTAATATCTGTCCGCCTTTATGCACGATAAATTCGATACGAAACAACAAACGTTATGCTGTTTCGTCATTCATATTCTTTTTTTTCATTCGAAAGTGGTCTGTTATATTTGTATGGGTGTAACTTATACGGGTAACGCGTACGCGTAAAACAGCACAGAAACACCACAGACAAGGGCCTCGTAAAAGGCGCCATTAATGCGATGGCGCATCACACTGCGTCTAGAAGGCACTTCTCCAGCCGCCATGACAGAAGCGGCTATTAAAGTGATTACAGTGGTGGGTACCCCCGTAAAGCAATTATTATGGGGCTGAATTTACATTTATTCATTGCGTCCTGGGACTGAGAGCTCATGCTTTATACATGCCTGGTAGCTAGGACTACGCTACCTTTATGCAGCCACGGATAATACGTGCATCGACCGATGTTTCTTCGAAACGTCTGTCTGTTTTCTTTTCATCCATCCCCTACTTCGTAGTTTTCGGCCGAACCGGAGGAAGAAAGAGGAGGGTGACAAAAACCATCCAGTAGCAGAAGAACGGGTCTTGGGAATTGGTGGGATATGTGAAAATGAGTGGAGCGGATTTTAAATTGTATCTGGAATTTTTTAATACAGCGAGCTAAAGCGCTGAAAATGTTCTATTCTTTAGATGGTGAAAACGATAGAATTTCATTTGTCTCAACTGCATTTATTGCAACGAAATTTTAATTATTTGAGCATGAACCGTTATTATATTATAGAATGAACAAAAAATGGTAGATGCTGGAAAAAATACTATAAATAATGAAATGTAGAATCTGATAAAAAATGCATCATTGGAAAATAAGAAAAATATACAAATACTTTTTGTCGCCACACAACTGTTCACATATTTCCTTAAAGAGCAATTAAACCAACTTTATAACAACGATCGCCAATCAAGTAATTGTTATCTGACCTATAAGATTGTACTTTCTTCTCCTAATATGATAGTTAACCGATCTCAACTGTGATCGACAATTCCGAAGAGAATAAATACTTTTCAGCCAGCACTGAAAACGACCCAAAATGTTGCAAAACCGACGATGAGCTCTTATTGACTAGTTTCTCGAACATGAGACAGACTCGTATAATACGTTGGTTAAATATTCGAATGAAACTGCTTGGAAGAATCTGTCGTCGAGATTGGATGTTCCTTGATTGATCGGCATGTTCGTCGAATAATTAGTTGTAAGATCAAGCGAAAGCACGAGTTCTTGCCCTCGGTGTCTACATTCGCGTCGGTATGATTTCTCTTCGCACGGAGGTGCTGTGATGGCTTTTGCGGCCGGAACGTCGATGGACGAACGATCAACTTACGTAACCGGTGTACGCTCGCTTTAATGTATCCGTTTTCTGCGCACGAAATTCCTTTCGTAATTGATTCTTCCCCACAAAGAACATACTCTTGGCTTTGGTGGTAGCTGCCTTCTGAAAACCTTTCGTTACGTGGTCTTCCGCGTTCGAACGCGTCATTAACGCCCGTAAAAACTTCGAAGACGCCAACGAGAAAACAAAAGATTCGATGGAGAATGATCGATTCGAGCAACTGTCGGCAAATGATGTCAGACGTAATTGAAGAATTAGCGCGTGAAGTCATTGTGTTATAGTTAGTAAAAAATCTACAAAAGTGTTCCGTTTAACCTTGAAGTCGCACTAAAATTATAAGTCTGCTGTCTGGTCCCTTAGATGATGTCAAGTATCAACTTCAATCGCATTCGATTCCGAGAATCTTTCTTACAATTGCCGTCACCGTGATTTTTTCAAAAGGAGAAACTATGAGTCAGGTATAACAAAGTCGAAGAACGTAAGTAAGATTTGCTTCATATTTTGTACTAATTTTCATATCTTATACTTTGTCCATCACTCTGAAATTTTTCACAATTTTCCTCTTCCTCACAAAATTCCTTCACAAAATTCTAACAAGGCATGAAGTTCCTTATAGACATATTATAATAAATTCAAATAAGAAAATAAAGCTTACGGTATTTTCTATACTTATTTCCACATTTTACGCTCTATACATTACTCTGAAAATTTTTCACAATTTTTCTCTACTTTAAATGATAAAAAATTCTAACAATTAAAGATTAAGGATTGTAAAATATTTTTGCTATTTGAGGAATGAACTCCTTGACTTCGTTTCTCCTCGTTAGGTTGAATCTGTGCGATGTCGATATTTACTTAAATAGTTTGCATTAAAATCCGAATTCCTAGGAAAGTTCTAAGCGAGCAACCATGGAACAAGCAATGTATTTAGGTTTTCTAAGGCAACCATTGCTAATCCGTAGCTGGTCACGGTGGATGAGGGTATATTGCATTTGCGTGTTACCTCTTCCACCGCGGCCACATATCTGCATTTATCACCAACTTTTCTGAGAGGATTTTGTCCCTAGCTCGTGTCTAGGTGATCGTGCACGGCTCTCACCGGGGCATGGCGGTATAGTAAGTCACGATGAGTCCAACGATGGTGCGGCGGAAACCGTATCGGCGGGATATGCGGGTCGTGCGAAAGTCGGGCTCGATTTGTCGATGCACGACTCACGAGCTGAGTGGCCACGCGAACTCGTTCCACAATGTACGCAGTATTCGGGTTATGTTCATGTTCCGAACGCCGATGAATCGATACAGATTTTAATTTCAAGATTGTCACATTTTTACTTTTCTCTTCAATTTTTCTAAATATTAATTTTTTCTTTTTACGGAACATGTCTTTCCAAGTGTAGGTCAAGTTTGAGAGAGATCGAAAGTTTAAAGTCAGTGTATAGATAGCCATAAGAACGTTCATGTATTCTATAGGAAGGCTATTTCTAGTAATGCTAAAAGTACCGAAACAGTCAAATTTATCTTGCAATTTGCTATTATTGTTGTCTTCTTCTTATACTAAATGAACTGATGGAAGTACCTGTTCCTTGAGAATTGATAAATTTAGTGCAATCGTTCAATTTGCCATCTAAGAAGCTCATATATACGAAGACTTTTATCAATATCTGTAGTTCTGTGCCTTTCTTAAAAATGTTGTACTAATTGCAAGATAGAAAGCAATTTCTATTAGAGAGATTAGATTACCTCGGACAATGATACGAACGTTCTCTGATGTTCTCCTTCTCGAAATACTTTCTAGTTCATTAAGTTCGAACGACTTTCTCAACGTTAGTCTGGCGCGGAAAATTAATCGATACCGTAATACAGTTTCTGCTTCGATTATCGTCCGCGTGTGTAATGTATGACTTTCTTTGGATGCCGATTAGGTTGATTGCCTCGAATCAAATTTTTCCGATAAAACTTTATCTTCACAAAGAACAGCATAATTTAAACCTCAAGCGCAATTTATTTTTCATTTTAGTCTTCTCTGACTAAACTGACGTTGCGCTGATACGGTGGCCGTGCACGAAGATAAACGACGAGTTAAATGGTTGCGTGGTAGTGTAGCCGATCGTGTGAAAATCGATGGTCGACCTTCGATCGGTTCGTTAAACCAACACTGGTTGCACATGCGACAAAATGCAACCGGACGTGCAACGTATCCGCAATACTATCGTGCCACTGCACTGCTGTATACTTTATATTCGTATCCTCGTCCATCAGGTAATTCGAATTACGACAGAAGTGTTTCTCGTCAGGAATTCGTTTCTTCTTTATTACACCGTTCCCGCATTTTACTTTTACTCCAATCCTTATCTTACAAGTAATCACTTCTATGTGTAGGATTTTTTACGACTAATTATAATTGCATTTCTATGATTCATTACCGGGAAAACATTTCTACTTTCCGTAATGTAAACTCCGGTTATTTCACTTTTTTTTGGTGGCTTTACGATTCTTGGATTAGTCAGGTGCTTAAGATTTGATGGAAGAACCACTTAGAGAGATTCTAGTCTTTGAAGCATTGATTATTTAACAGGTATGACTTAGGTACATAGATACTTCCGGCTGCAAATTATCGCACACCTGACTTGGTCAGTTGAGGCCCAAGGCGTAAAAAGGTGTTAATGTTGATAGAGAGTTGATGAAAGCCTGTACTTGAAAGCCTGTGATTTATAGAACTAAAAGTTCTTAATTTCAAATATTTAGAAAAACAAAAATGTAGGAATTAGAATTTTTAAAAATTATATTCTCTTTTAGCAGAGATCGATCTTTATAATAATTCAGCTCGTCGCATCATAGCGAACGATACTTCATTAGTCAAACCAATCAATCAACGTTTCGAAGCGTACATCAGTAAAGTATCCCACGAAAGTAGAAGTCAACCAAGTGTCCAAATGCGGGTGCACGCATCTGTAACATTGTGCGTCATCGGTGCACGTATATGAACATGCAATCCGGTCTTCAACAGACAGTGAAAGCTATGAAGAAGCTTTAATGGCGAGGCAAATTGCGTATCCCGTTGTAATCTAATGAGTGTCGCGATAACGTAAGGAGAAATTCGATGTACTTCAAACGACAAGTTCTGACATACCTAACCATATACACCTTTCTATTTGTACTCTGATTATTACTGCAAAATTAATGTTGTAGATATCAATAGCAATTCCTTTGACTAAAAAATTGTTAAAGAAACAAAATTTTAAGCTTACTTTTTCTATCTTTGATTCTTGAATTCGAAATCTCGAAATTTTTAACCGGCAATGACATATACATAGCCTAATTTTTTAAAAATAAAACATAAGAAAAGCTGGTCTAATTCATCTTCTGTAATTCTATGAAACAGTATAATGATTTAAAATCTTTAACCAGCAGTATATGCAGATGAACATCCCTAACAAATTCTGAGCTGCCTTTACGTTTCCTTTTAATTCTGAAATCCGATGGAACGATGATGATACCAAATTTTTAATTAGCGTTGTACACAGATCAACTTTCCGAAAATAAAACACGACAGAAGTTGGTGTAGTTATCCATTTTTCATGTCGTTCTCCGTTACAACTTCCTGACACGATGGTCAGGTCACGTCCTCGGCTTCGAACGAACTTGCAACCGCGAGACCGGCGTTTTATTACTAACAACAAGTCGCCATCCGGTATCGTTTCTATCAATTACCGTCGTCTGCGCTTACCGTAACCGCCAGGATCGTTGTTTCTGTGAAAGCAATTTCGCTTGCTTGGAAAATCGCCGATCTTAATAATGATTCTTCTATGTTCTACTCTGTATCGAAACACACAGGTGAAAGCGTATTTTTTCCTATATATCCTAAGATTTTAACGTCGTTCGAAAACATTGTCGTTACCTAAACGCGTTATTTCCTTTGGAATTCTCGGCTTGTGTTATTCGAAACGCTTCTGCAAATGGTCCATAAAGTGCGACGTTACGGTACCGTGAATTGAAGATCGTAAACGGTTTCCTTTTCGGGAAAGATTTCTTCGTTTTGGATCGTTGTTATAGACAATAAGGAAACGCTATATTTTCGTAAATTTTACAGACTACTCGTTCACTCAATTATGAAATATTTAATCAATCTTTGTAAACTATATATTCTCTAACCCTATATTCGACCTACAGATCAAATTATACGTGCAATAATTTGAACGATCAATGTCCTTTCTTTTAAGTGGATATAAAATATTTTAGTGGAATTTCATTGCTTGGAAATCTACGAGGACTTTTATTCATGTAGAATGAACGGTTGTTAATCCAGAAATTAATTATAAAAGATAATGACTGCGAAAAATTAATCTGCGACATTGCCTGCAACGAAGCGCTTAATTATCAGCCAAGTATGCGGATTCGTTTAATGAACTAACGAGATAATTCGGTAACATGCGGTCGCTGAGCGCTTCGTTACGGTAATCAGACACAAGGCCAACCTGTATTTTCACCTGCAATTCGCTGAAGTAAAGCCAAGAAGCAAAGTTTGCAACAATGCCTATCTAATTGCGGGATTTACCGGATTCGCGGTTGCGATACGTTGCGTCCCTTTTGATACCATTGCTTCCTCGAGCCAGCTAAACGCGTCGACTGTCGAAATTGCCAATTTATTACGCGATTGATGTTACAATTTTCATAATGCCAATTAATGTACCTTAAAATCACTCATTAAATCGCATAAATTTCTTTCGAAAACATAGATCTCTTTAAAAAAAATTTAGAGGAATATTTGAGATATACTTCTTGTTTGTAAATGTATTAAGGTTTTGGTTCTAATAACCTGGTTTTACCAGTTTACAGGACCTAACGTCACTACGATATCTAAATATTGATTCTTCCTTCCTCTTTCACTGGAAACGAACGAAAGATTATGCAAGTCCAAACAAACGGTTAAGCCTGTCCTTGCAAACGGTTCTCCTCGCGTTTCCCATATTGGTATTTCATCACCGTTAGATATCCGGAGATGTTACGAAAATTAAATATTGAAAGAAGAGAGAGGACGTTTTGGTTTCGTAATCACGAAAATTTTCACGTCCTGATACCTTTACGAAATCAGGAAAAATAAAATCACGATTGATTTAGTACACTTTTATACGAAAAATTCAATTTTATTATTTGCCTACTTCCATGGAATTATTTTAATATTTGTTGCATTTATTATTCAACGATAATTATTTTCAACAAAATCGTGTTTAACAAGGAGAATAAATAAGTTCGTTTCATACCAAATATTTGCAATTTTGCGTTAGTAATCGATAAGTCTCAACGAAACATCCGTTTCCGTGCAGAAGGTTTCAAGCAGTTGGCAGTAAATGCATCATACCGTACTTCCGATAAAGCCAGATATTCTCACGCCACAATAGCATCCGGTCAACATACCTGGAAAAGAAGAGCGAGCAAGCTTGAATTAGACCGAAGCGACTTGCGAGCGTAATTGCGGAACGATGTGTAAATATGGAAACGTGAAAACAACCACGGTAAAGGAAAACGTAGAACATAAAACGGTGTCAGTATGCTACAAGCATGACGCTTGGTATGTCATAACTAGACTGCGAATGTTTATGCATCTATAAGAAATTTACTAGTATTTTACAAAAATGTGTAGAATGCACATAATGTATTTAATATACGGTCGATGTTTTAATATATTTGATCTTATTATCTCCCATAAAAATTAGAATTTACATAAATGTCTACAGTCTAGTCATAACATATTTACAATATGAGATATCAAGTCCAAATGAATAACACAGACAGAGGAATTTTAAATATGTTTTAGAGATATCTTAATCTCTAGAGATCAAAATCGTGCCAAGACCATGGTTTAAGGAATGCAACCAGGACACGGATCGAGCTTTGAATCTAAGAACTCAATGATCCAAGACTAAGCCTCCAGTTTAATATCTTAAATCAAATACCAGTTACTCTATAAACTAATAATAGAAGAATCCTGTGAAAGAAAATAAAGGAAACAAGTTAGGCTATTAGATTAAATCCAATTAACTTTTTCTAACAATAAATTTTAATATTACCGATCGAATAACATAAAACCATGGACCACTTCATAAATTATGAATCACGTATAATGTAACACCAACTTACGTTTCTAATTTAAATTCTGTCAACTTTTCTCCCTCAGTTTAACATTCGCAATTTTAATATCGCCGATCAGATAACAACAAAACGACGCACCGGATCTGCATAAGTCGCGAATCGACTCGTCTCTAGTTCCCTTATCGCAGAACTCGAATGACATTTAAAGCATTTAAACGCTCTGTTTTTGCTGGAGAACCGATCGAACAGGCTTATTGGCGTCTCGCACTTGTTCCCGTCGAGGCAAGTGCCCCTAGACTTTGCAGATTCACCGCGAACGCGCACCGGTTTGAAAAATCACGGAGCTGTCGAGAGACACCGGTATGACAACTAGTTCTCGAGATCGTTCGAAACGAGCATAGGGAGACAGGGCGAGCGGTGCCGAGCGAGAAAAGAAAATTCTGCGACGTAGACTGTACGAGAGCCAGAACTTGTCGGACTTGTAAGGACGCGATGAACCTGTTGCAAGCGCGTATATGCGGGAACCCGCTTGAATTTACGTGCCATCGATCGCTGCATTGAATATTCCTCGAACGACAACCGGTGGAAAACGAGCCGAGTAATTTGTTCGAGATCACGAGTGAGTCGAGGGGACTGTCCTTTGGGAAATTTGCATGATTAGCGTGTAACGATGAGTCGCTGAGGAACGAGGCCTCCGGGCCAGTTACATGAGATGCAAGCCAGTTTAAAGTATGATGGATCGTGCTCATGGTCGAGTAGGGTATTTTCGATAATCGCAATAATAGCATGGTAATTTTAATAAATTCTACAGGGATGTGTTTATCGTGTAGGAATTTTATTTGTCGAATATTTCTGGCTTTGATGGAAAGATGGAATTGTATGATTACGTTGTTGGTCACATAATACATGGATTTATGTACATATTATATATGCGTGCGGAATTGGGCACGCAATACGAAATGATTTTTCTATACAAATTATTATATTCTTGTGTAACATTCACGCAATAATCGTGCTTTTACAATCTTATTTAAAGGATTTGTTCTTTTATCAAAACTTAAATTTTCTACTTTTCAACGATCCTTATTACACGCTGATTCTTATGATCAAACTGTCAGATATAAGACCAGCCATATTTTAAACACGTATGTTTTGAACTACATAATGTCCACATAATAAGTTTAATTGGTATTCTTTTATTCGAGTTACGTTCTCGACTTTCAGTTTTGTCAAGAGAACGTCGGCTAACCAAAAAGAATTCATTCCTTCAAAAGGAGCTGCGAGTTAAAAGCTTAGACCATTAACGTGTCTGATCAAGACGGAAAGACCGACTTTCACGCTAATGACAATGGCCACATCGTGGGTACTGAATCGTTTTCTGGCCGGACGCGCCGCAAGCGAAAGGACATGTTCGGCGACAAGGCGCGAAAGTGAATCCATGTGTACCTCGAACTAATCGGCCGATAAACGCGTCTGAAAAATCGGGACTACGACATCCAACTTTACTCTCCTTCCTTTTACGGGAATAATACTGAACGAGCCAAGGTAAATCTGATTCGCTTTCGAGAGATCTACTCGCGATCGAACATTTTTGTTTAATTAATATCGACCCGAACGAGAGCAATTTCAAGAATTTGTTAATATTCTTGCCGTGATAATCAGAGTATTACAGCTACGCTGCTTCTACTGAGATCTAAATTGTCATTAACCGAATTATGTCTTATTGCGGCTTTGCTTAAAATTTAATTCATCGATAGTGCATATACATGTCAGAAGAACATTTTCTGGATATCAATAATGAATATCTTTATGTGATGTTCTTTAGAATGAATCGCGTGTAATTGATATAAGTGATGCCTATAATGAACAGTTTATAAATAGTTTTAAAAGTTCAATTTTTCATTTAGTACGCCATCAAATCTAATTTCATCGAACACTGGTACACACCTATGCGAATCAATCCAAAGGTGTGGTGCGCATTATCCTTTACTGTTCTTCGTGGCTGTCTCCATTCATTAGGCTTGTTTATTACGTCGGTGTAAAATCGAAGGTTTACGAGTAATTGTTCGAAGATGCTTATAATTTCCAGGTGCTTAGGGGAATGGTACTTAGAAGCATTTCTTTGAAACTCGTTTACTTTGAAACAAGACCAGTTTGATACCTTATACAGGAAATATATTCATCTCCAACCATTATAAAAAACAATGAAATTTTTCAATCTAAAACCAATGATAAGACTGCCAATTATAACGCACTTTTGTATTCTCATAAACATAGTTAAAGAAATAGAACATAAATAGAAATTTGTCTCATTTACTAAATATTATAATAAATACTCTACTCTGGATATTTCATATATTTTGATATTATTATACGCACTGTATGTATTTTGGCATTTTTAAGTTTCCCATTCGTCTACCAACGATCATATCAACAACTCCGAATTCTATTTTAACAGCTTTTGTAGAAATAAAGCAATTTTTTTCCAAATGCTCTATTAGTATAGACAAAATCGTTTAGAACGGTTTCATTGGACTGAAAGGAATGTCATAACTAAACAAACAATGGCAATGTACGGGCAGCGCGTTAATTGACCGCGAAGGAGACACGCCGAAAGTTTCGGGCGGGAGACGTCGTTTTGATCGTTCAAATTCGTTTTACGGTTCTCACGTGGTATTAGCAGCCATACGTGAAACGCGTTCTTTGAGACCTGGCGACCACCCAGAGACGACTAGCCGATACGAAAAATTCGACCCACGACGCCATGAGATAACAATTACGCGACTGTTACATAAAGCAACCCAGAAACTCGGCGAAGTTCGCCCGCCGTGGAACGAGCGGAATTTCACGTCGCGCTGTTGCATTCGGAGTCATGCTATTGTATAGTCGTGGCATGTACGATCGTTGCTCGGCCTCATTTCACTTTTCGTGTATTTTAAGTCGTTCTACTATCCAAGAAATCCGATCTTTTTAATCGCGTATCGTGAATCCTTGTAATGGATTCTTATGGTGAATTCTTGCAGTGAAACGAGCGCTACTAACGCTACTGCGTTCCACTGGTGTTGATTAGGTCGTATGTATGATACAAAATTTGCTATTTTTCTGTATAATTATCGAGGTTACATTAATTAATTATCGAGTTGATAAGGTATGCGATGTTTCACGACTCCTTCATACGATTGTTGCGATTCATATAGGTTTGTAAAGATTCTGATCTCTGAGTGCGAAACTCAAAGATCTATGGATGTTGCTTGATACGTACGTTATTTCTCCTTCTTGTTTTTATTTGTCTCTTTATTCCTTTTTTGTTTTCCTCAATTTAGTGGCGTGTAGGTATAATTGATCGCGTTTGTACTTGTTAACTTGGCAGATAAACTTTTGCGAAAATATACCTGCCTTTGGTCGGTTTTAAACATCAGATCTGCAAATTTTTAAGATTCTGTCTTATATTCCCGATGTATGTAAAAATATCAGAAGTAATTAAAATCGCAAGATACAACACTTTTGCGCGATTAAAGTAAGAAGACTGCAAAATAAATGATGGTGGTGGTAGCGCAATTATTGCAAATATGGAAAGACTGGCGAACGCCTCAGGCAAAACCAGTTAATTTGAGCTAATTGCGTGTCTGTTGGATCATAATATTCAGCCTGAGTCACTTTATAACGTATGCATACTGTATAACATGCGCATGCCATCTAATTACAGGTAGAAAACTAAAAAAAGCTACCTTTTTTAGGTTTTGTAATGATAGGTGTCTTATTATCGGCATCTGCACTTGACATTCACCCTACATGCCATAATGGGTATTATTAGTTTACGCACAAAATTATTTCAAACATTTAATACATCGTACATTTAAATGTTCTGTGGATATATGAAATTGTTAATAATCCGAATTTTAATAGAAAGTTCGGTTAACGAACCGATTCGCTTGAACCTTCCACATGCAAAAGAAATAGTCACGCACCTCCTCGATAACGAGGTTTCAGTCCACCAGAAACCTTGTCACACTTCTTACGCTAATCGATAGCGTGAATTAACAAGAAACGGGAAAGAAGAACTATCGTTCTTCTGTATGCTTATTTATCGCTACTCAAGCCCCGAGCTAAAATACTTCTTTGAGCAGCGATTAAATTACGCACGTACGAAATTTCTTCACCGATCCAGTCTCCGACGTAACTGTATATTTTTCGCAGCGGCACTCTCAGAACCTTCCATTCTCACAAATTAAAATAAAACAACCACTACGGAAAATCAAACCAACTTCAAGTATAGGAAAAAAGAACTTTTTACACTTTTTCATCTTAGAGGTAAAAATATCAATGTAAATGCAACGAAATATTTGCTATTTATTTGAACCTATCAAGGAATATATAATGTATACAAATATCGTAGATTGACACAATACTAGTTCGCTGATTCTTCCCACTAGGATTTTTCATCCAAATGATAGGAGCACAGATAAGTAAATGGAGTTCAGATAAATGGATTTAATTGATAAAAATTTAATTAATCACTGTTGATACGTTACTTACGCATTAGAAAATTCTATTTCGATGAATAGAATTTTAGACAAATAAAATTCTACTCTCCGTAGAAGCACAATTCGAAAGAAAATAAAGAAGCGGAAAGAGTCACGTTGACGTGTAAAAATAGGACCACGTAACTCTCAGGTGATTACGAATCAATAAATTCAGTTTATTCCAGGAACAAAAATTCTAGAGTACAATGTAACTACAAATTTGCAGCTATGCTATGAAAGGGAAAATGAAAGTACAGGGAAGATTACATATTTTGAGGGGTCGCTATCGCTCAATCTCGTTTGCGTATCCGCGTGAAACGTGGAACGTGATCGTGGAACGGGGCGAAGTTCCACGAAGTGGTCGTCACACGGGAATCGGTAATATCCGAGAGATTTGCATGTTTTATACAGTCGCGGTACGCCCAGCAATAAAGGAGAATGGGCGGGAACCGATGCACCCTGACGCAAAAACTCATACGGCTGACCGCATCGCGGATGTATCCCTTGGCAGACCCTCAATTATATTTCGATACGTCGAGATTTAAGGTTAGGGGTCGACCCACGTGGCAACCAGGGCTACCCAAAACAATTTTCGAATAAACGAGCCTTTCGTTGCCTTTTTTTCCTTTCTTTTTTACGTAGCCTTTAGCCCAGCAACATGGTTTATTAAAGTTTACTACTAAAGTTAATATGGTTTATTAAAAGTTCATCATCAGTGGACAATTTGATATAAAGTCGGCGTATGAAGAAGCAAGTTTTTCATTCCGGTTAATATAAATTGGATGACGGTCTATTTTTTGTTGTATTTTTGAATGAAAATCCTAATTCTAGAATTTTTCTCTGTGCAATGGAATTAATAAGAAATTCTTGATATTATATTCTATAATAAACGATCAAGATTCATATTAAAATGTAAAAGATCAAGGCGAGGAATTTAGTGGAAAAGCGATCTAAGTGGATTTTTCCTAAGAATGAGTATTTATCAGAAGTATTTATACAAGTATTTATCAGAAGAAAGATTTTCTTAGAAATTTCTAAATCCTTGTAGCTACGTATAGTACCTATATATAGCAAGATATTTTCATGTTCGAAAGCATACGGATTTCTGTAGTTCGATTTAACTTCGCTTAAAGTTCCATCGAATTAAGATTCTATTATTTGTATCATCTTTCATTTAACAATGAGCTTAATTGTTCTTTAGGGAGATGAAGATTGGAACATGTTTATTGTTAGAGAGTTGACGATTGTAGTAAACTCACACATGTATTGATTATTGGATGCACTTAATTGTTTAAGTTCTCTTTTCTACTTTTGCTTTAGTTAAAGGTGGTAAATGAAATGATTGACAGACACTTATATTGTGTACTTGATTGTTCTTTGAACAAAGAGCTCGATAGAGTTCTAGTAGCGAATGCATCCTGTGTTTCTTATTCATCTTTTCTGTTCTTTTATGCAGTCCATGAAATCATGTAATGATGGAAAGTAGATATTTCATTGTTAAGAAATCAAATTAAAGGTTGAAGCGAACTACTAAACCGAATGCTAATCTTCCATCCTTAATCGATTACCGTAATCTTTAATTTAATCTATCCTTCTATTCTTAGTCGCCATGCTATAATAATATGCAATGGCTGCACAAAGTACTGACAAATTATCCTGTCTATCATAGAATTTAATTACGTCCAAGCATATTAAACTTCATACCATTTAACACTACTTTATATGACTGCTATGAAAATAAAATGTCACAAATATTGGATCAAAAAAACGCTTCGTTGAAAAATAATGTTACGTGCCAATACTTTTTGCAATCGCTATAAAATCTTGTTGCATCATGGTGGCTACTATAATTGTCCCGTGTTCAAAAATTATTACCACTATTGTAGCAATTTTTAAATTCCAAAAGAAATGACTAGCTTCATGTCACAAAGTCATTTGCCAAAAACCTTCTCCATGATCTATAAATTAGCATCATCTCTAGGATCCTGATAATTACTATCTAATTATCTACGGAATTAACGAAAAGTAGGCACACTGTGCTTAGAAGGCACAGAGTCAAGAAAATTACGCTCCCACGGATTTCTGATGACTGGTAATAATCGAAATCGATGGGACTCGATCACGAAGCTGTCGAGCTCTTGTTCATTTTTTTCTCTGAACGAGCACAGACAACGCAACGAGCCAAGGAAGAGGTTCACGTTGATTTTTCTATGGACTAATTATCATGATAATCAGTGACTGTCATGAAAGTGGCACGAGGTTAACAGTTACACGATTCACAGAGTCACGCGCCGATGGTAAGGAAAACCGTCGTCGTCCCGTCAGGACAAAGATCATCGACTAGATGACATGGAAACTACGCCAAGGAAACAAGTATGACATAAACGAGTCCTCTTCTGGCTTCGCGTGTTACAGATTGTTTCCGTTCTTTTTTATTCCTTCTTTTTATTGCGAAGAAAAAGGAATTATATAGGAATTATATTGAATGGAAAATATTGTGGCGCTCTGTTACGCAAGTGTGACACAGATTACTTTTATGTAATAATTCTTGGATAATGGTAACGGCGCGTCAATCGTTTTATTATAACATTAAATATTGTAACTATTTTATTAGACAAATATTAGTATTCTGAAGAATTTTTAATTTTAATTGTTATACTCTGACTTCGATTTGAAATTATCCAAAGACTTGCTTCTTGTTAACACGGTGAGGGGATGTGTCGTGATAGGGTCGGAAGGAAAACTCAGATTTATTCAACGATAAATGTTTATTCACTGTAATGTCAATGAGTACACTTGACGCAGGACTCGCGATTATATTCGGTTCGCGAATGCGCGGTTATAAGTTAGAGCTCGGATAGCTATGATTCGAGATGCGCTACGAGTGCGGACAATGATTGCGCGAGATGTCGAGAGCTTAGGTAATTATTCGGCTCGAACCGCGTAAGTGTAACGATCGTTGTGTGTTGACTCGCTGTAATAGACTGACTTTTTTGTCGCGATGCTGCTGCGGAGGAAGACTGCGTTGGGATGTATCTAAGGATGCGAAGGCATCGGATTCGTTGAGAAAAGCTTTGGTTCGGAAAGTGAGGGAAATGTACGTTAATGTTTATTGGCTAATTCGTGTTGGTCGTTGGAGAAGGATGCTAGCTGCCCTTGAGAGGGTGTTGCTAGCGGGAAGCATCGTACGTGAGAGATAGCAGATTTCTCGTGTGCCCCGTGGTAGGTGGTCGACTTTGAAACTGATAAACAAAGACTGTTTGTCTCTTTGGAGGACCTTAGCTAAAATAAATCCTAAGATTTATAGCGGTCCTTAGGCTAGCTGGAAATATTCGGTACGAATGTATCGACATCTGGCAATCATCTTGTCCGCAGGTATAGGGTCTTTGTGTCGTGCGTCACGCGACGTAAACTGTTGGGAAGTTTACTGTCAAGTGCCGCCACAACGGAACAATTTATAGATTGGAAATGACTGGTAATGTAAATCAAGATTTTGAAAATTTCATTTTAGACACTTATTTAGTCAATTCTTACGAGTATAATCCTTTTAGTTTCATAGCTAATTAAACTATAACTTTCTTCTCTACCACAATACGCTTTCCCGATTTAAAAAATATACTGAATTCCTTATAATAATAAACACAGGATACTATTTTATGATAAATAGCAATGAACTGACATACTCTACTATAATTCTCAGTCGGCCAGTTGCATTGAAATCTGAATATTGAATTACGAAATAAAATATTAAATGAAGTAAATTTCTTGTCTTTAATTTTGTCACGATCGCCCTTCTCTTTATCTCCTCGTTTCCGTATTCATCGGATATTCTAAAAACACAAACACAAAACAGCCTTAAAAGGGGATACAATGGCCGCGTTTTCCAACGCTAAATAAAGACAGCTAAAATAGAATCGCGCAACTCTTTATGCTGGTAAATAACGAACCGATTCTAATCAATGCGATTTGTTTCCCGGCCACTTCTATGCACCAGAGAGAATCAGAATACATCTATTGAGACGTTTCCCTTTCTAACGAGCCTCTTGCTTCCTTACGAATGCGTTCAAGACCAATTACTTGAGAATCAAACATAAAAACGGTGAAACTTACGAGGCAGTCATCTAAGGAAATGTTGCTTTTAATTATCTTTATTTCTTCAAATAGTTGAATAATATCTTTTTTCTATTGAAAGACCACTGCTCTTTCAGGATATATGGATTCAGAATACACTTTATACACTATACATCTTATTAACAAAATTATTATATATATATAAGCAGTATAAGAACAAGGATCTTCCGAAAGAGACTATTTAAAAAGATTCTTTCTCTTCACATTTCCTTTTATGTATCAATAATAAATGTATACAACTCCACTTTTTAACATGAATCAATTACAGAAAGTGAGTAAAAAGATGCTAGTCAACCAGATAAATTTAAAAATATATAATTTACATATATTTACATTTATATATATTTTACCTTTCTCCATTTCTGTAATTGATTCATTTAAAAAATGGAGTTGTGTACATTTATTATTGATAGATAAAAGGAAATATGAAGAGGAAGAATCTTTTTAAAATAGTCTCTTTCGAAAAATCCTTGTTCTTATATTGCTTTTATACATATATTTTCTAATTTCATGCTTCATTAGCTTGGAATATTATTATTCATGAAAGGCATGATTTAAATCGTAAAATAAATTCTAATCAATCAAAATTACGTTGTTTTTACCTATTAGATATGTATCAACAGATACACTTCCTAGGTGAAAGAAAGAACTTTAAGGACGGAAGAATGCAAAATTGCACCAACTACTTCCTTCCGTTACTGTTCGTTTAACGATAAGCATCGATTCCAAAAATCCGATCTATTGAACCGAATGATCAGTGAAATGTTCAGTGAGTGGCAGACTTTCAACGATAACGAGCATTCATAATTATGCTGTGAACTGTTATGCTATTTCCATAATTTACTTTCAATTGGCAGTCTACTGCCGATCCCAACTATACCTACCGTTCTTATAGCCTTTCTACAGTCTTTCACTTGCATCGTTATTTCTCACTAAAACATCTAAATCAAATCTCTACGCCTTAACAAATTACCCCTCTAATTAGTAGAAGATAATATAAGAAATCATATTCTCACATTAATTTATTTTATATTAAATTATATCCACATTGTGAACTCATGTATACGCGTAGACTACGAATGTTTATGCATTTATGGGAAAATGATATGAAAATGCACCGAATACATACATAAAAGATCCAAACTATAATACTTGCTGTAATAATATATTTTGCGAGTAAAACAAATCTCTGAGTAAATTCCATTTTTCATAGCTACATTCATAAAAATATATGCTTACATAAATGTCCGCAATCTGCACGTGCGATTCTACTAAGGATCTATACCGAACTATTAATAAAATTAAATCTAATATGTAAATTTCGCCATCTTTCTAGCGATCTGGAATCGCAAGTGGCATTGTCTGAAACGTTTAAATCCACATTAACTATCTGCAGTCTTTGTAAATCTCGCGAGTCTCTGTATCTAAAAATATGAAATAACCAATTTCCCAGCAATCAACTCCCGAGAATTTATTTCGGAATCTCCTACGAGCCAATTAAACCAACCAATTTACCAAACCATTACGTTATCTAAGATTCACACGCTGCAAAGTAAAGACTCGCATCTCCATTATCGACGTACGTTTTCAATTAACTTCGCGAGCCGATTCGTCGCGATATCCCTGTGGTTTTTGCACGGGACCAACCTGGTACATATATACTCCGTGACGAATAATCGGCTTAAATGGGACGAGTTTTGCTGAACGGAGGTTCGAAAAAACCGACAGGAACAGGCGGGATGTTGCGAGGAACCGTTATACACTCTCGGGTCATCCGGCTATCCGCGATAAACTGCGCCTCGTCGAACACGACTACCGCAGTAAAATTCGACCGAGTCCACACTCTCGTTTCTTTCTTTTGGCTCCGAGTCCCTAGCGCCGGCAGACGACGCACGCTCGCTTCCTGGTGCCAGAGATGCCATCGATTTTCGATAGCCTGGATTCCACGACCGGTTCGTTTACCTCTGTCGATGCTCGCTTTTTACACGTACACACATTGCGGAAGTATTCTGGATGAATGGCTTCAACCCCGCCGCGCTCCTTGAATTTATATCTTTCAAATTGAATCTTCTTTCAACAAAAAAGATGGCTTTAATACTTGAAGAAAACGTTTCGAGTATAATTGAAACGAGAAATGATGCATATCGACAACGATTGGTTTTGTGTTAAGAATTTTTAACAGAACGCGATTGATTACTCTATTTTGCGTGAAATTATAAGACAAGAGCCTATAACCTGTAATTTGCCAATGGTCGATTCGTTAAAATTATTTTGTAAATTATTTCATAAATTATCTAATAAATTGTCGTGCAAAATAATCAGGTTCCTTTTACTGTGAATAACGACGTTGTTCGAATTGTATTTTTTAAATTAATCACAATATTAATATGACAATTTATGAATATGTTAAAGAGTTGAAATCATCTTTCCAAATTAAAAACTTATGTTGTAAATTGACAGGAATACCTCGTATGCGATTTTAATCGTTATTTTATATTTCACAAAGTTCGTTACTTGTGCGTCTTAACCGCTCGGCAGGCAACAGTGATGTAACAACAAAGCGCGGCGTTTATCATACGATACAATACACAATGACTCGTTGATGACAACAACAGGTGTCGTGATTACACTAATTCTGTGTCTAATCTAACAAAATATTATTTGCGATACATATATTTTTGGTTTATACATTTTAATGTGATTATTTCTCAGAGAATGCAAATTAGACAGCTCCTTCATTAATACGGTAAGTTATATAATAGTTAATATTCATATATTGAGTTACAATGTAGAGGAATAGTTCGAAGGAAGTTGAGAACCTGCTAGCAAGATGGGAAGAAAAGTCAACGTACCGGAGGCAGGTGGCTGGCACTCTTTCACGTATCACGCTTGAAAGTTTGATAGTAATTCCCCAATCGTGAATTCACGGCCCGTGAAGGAAATCGCCATAATGCCATCGATGTACCGTTAGATCAGTCGTTTAAATATTTGTGCATCTCTCGAAACATGACATTGGGTTTGTTTATAAGATCCTTCGATTCGCCAGAAAGTATAACTTCGTATATACATATGTGTAAATTGCGTAATGTCGTGTAGAGTCGATCTGTGCGTATCAAAACTGAGAACGTTCAACGTGTTCAACGATTTATAGATACATAGAACTCGTTTATAGCACAGGCGATGGAATAGATCTTCAATAAGGATGCAAACAGAGATGCGTAATTAGCATTGAAGGGATAAGCGCAAATTCGCGTTACGTCGTCACGTACGAAGTTACACCTCGAAATTATCTGTGCTCAAACGCCTGTTACGATGCACAGAAAGTAAAAAGAGCGTTACTCAATTCTTTACTCTTCTTTCATCACCGAGAAACCTTTCCCATACCATTGTATTTTATAGATTTTTGACGTCCCGCCGCCAATTTCGTTGCAAAATCTCATGTTCCAGTGATTTCACAATATCGTGTGTTTTTCCACATCTGTTACACCCTAGCGTCTGCTTATTTTCTACCATTATTGTTCCTTATTATCAACCCAGCTTACTTTTTATTACTATTTGCTTCTATGTTACTATTACTGTCCGTTTCTAAACGCGTTGCCTTAATTTTATTGAGTTCGTACATCGTCGTTTATTGATCGCATTAAAGTAGAAGAAACTTACTGCGAAGTAATATATCTGTTCAATGTGAAGAAAATGCACAATAACGAGCTGGTTATTCGTCATCACGAGTAACCAGAATATTTGTGTGATCTTGTTCCGAATTTATATCTGAAAAAGATCTGAAGAATATTCTACGAATTTGTTATCCCTAACGACAGCCAAATTATAAAATAAGATTTATAATGTAAAATTTTATTGCAGGGAATATTTTAATATGAATAATTTAAAGAACCTTTGTGCTTAATAGCAGACAGTTTATAAAATTTATAGTGCTAAATTTTATTGCAAAGATTGGTAAATTAAATGAGAGGCAATAACCGTGTTGTGCATCATTTCTCATAACGCTAGCCATAATTCGAGCGAAGCCAGCATGAATCGCGCATTAACCGCGCTTCTTCCTTTTTATCAAAGCCTCGTATATGCGATTCCTATGTATCGTCTTACGGCCCTGGCCGATAACGTGATTGCACGCGATCGTGCGTAACGATTTCTCGATCATTGATGGTTCGTAGGAAGTACGAGTCGCGAAATTGCGCTACACGGAATATCCGGCTGGAAACTATTATCGTAATGCACGAACAACTCTCACGACCATATCGCTAATAGACTATAATGGCAAGCCGTGGCTAATTTATAGTTAAGATATGACAAGACATTTTGGAATTTCTTTCGAGAATTAAGGTGAGCAGCTTCTTCCTTTGGCGTTTCTTTCACACTTTTTGTGATCCTTTAATGCAAAGTCTACTTATTTTGTAACCATTGGAGATTGGATTAACCCCCTTACCAATAACGTAGCAATTTTCGTTGGGAAAGTTCGTTGGAGTAAATAAACATATTATTTAGTGTTCTTCTTTTAAGGTTTTCATTCAAACCTATACATTTTAAATATCCTTCAAATAGATGATTTTTATCTTCCTTTACTTAATGCAGAGAGATTCGACTTTTTTCCGATAGCGCATTAAAACAAACAAACAATAATTATTTTTTTAAGATCACTCACGAAATATGCAGCCAGGTTACGATTTAACTCTCACGTCGATAACCTTAAATCTTCGCATGGTGTACTTACGCTAAAAATTAATTATAAAGGAATTATTACAGTGACGGACTGCTTGCTCGAAAGCGCGTAAATCGATAAGTCTTTCTACAAGCATCGTGCAACAACCTGTTGTTTCGTTCGAGCTTAAATATTACCGTTCCTTAAGGTTAATTTTTAATATGTGTACATGCTCGATGCAAATTATCGGTTTATGAAATATCTCGAGAAATTGTTGTTCTCGCGTTACTGGACCACACAGACGCGTTACGAATGGGAATATCGCGCGTGACATTAATATGGAAATAAGAGGCGATCGATTTGAATTTTACAATCGCCAACTCTCGTTTCCATTTTGGATACCGAGAAAACTGTGCCCCCCCCGTCCCCCCCTCGCGTTATTTCCTCGATTTATAGTGCATACTTTCTCGCTACATTCGGTTTAATTTTCACATGATTGCATTATTATACAGCAACGATATTTAGATCCTTAAACGAATAAATACGATGCAGTTTCACGCGTGTACGGGATTGCTATGGTGGTTACGTGCTCGCTACGACCTCGAGCTATTGATCATTGAAATGTACGCGACGATAATACGCCAAGTGATCGTGGCATCGGGACAGGTATGGATGAAAATTGCCGAGAACTTTGGTTAAGTATACTGGACGGTCGTGAGAATTCTTAACCTTTGCAGCGTGGTTATCCTTCAAACCAGCAACGCGTGAAGCGATTGGAATTTTGTTCTCTTCTTTGTAATTTTGTCGTAATCATTTTTGTGAGTAGATACATATAGTGTTACAGGGGCGAGTTAATAATACATTTTACTTTAATATTTCCTCGCTATGTTGTAATCGTAAATCAACGAGACGATTATTGCGGAGAAAATCAACACGTTAGTCGAAGAAACGTTTAATCAAGATAAAAAGTCGATATTCAGGATCCTACGTAATACATAAACATGGTATTCAATCTGATTGATTCAGCAAGATGAAATAATAAAGTTCTTTCTCTCGAATTATGCATAAGTGTACCCAGAGAGAAAGGAGAATGAGAATTGATAACGAAGCATACGTATACTCGCGATTATTATTTTTATGTTTATTAGTCTGACGAGTATAGAAATGTTCTCCTATAGCGGTTAATCGATTCTATTGAAAATTGAAGATCGTTTTTACAATGAATTTGACACATAGTGTCGAAATCATTGTAAATATTAAATAAATACAAGGGGTGGAGGAGATACGAAATTATGTACTAAATCAAGAGAAAAGAAGTGAATAACAAGTATTTTTAATTCCAATCCTAATGTAAAATTATCATATTAATATTTATCAGTAATTAAACGACCTACTGAATATCGAGGGAACTGAGTTAACCCAAGCATCGTTAATTACCCAAGTATCGTAAACCTCGACGTAACTTCAAATGCAACGTAACGCACACGCGATCGTCGAACTACTAATTTCAATCTTAAACCAAGCGAGAACAAAATACTCACGAAGATTCTGTCTTATCGTCTATCGCACAGGTATGAAAGTAGCTCGTAATGTTTCGAAGCTCTCTGTAAAAATCAATAAATACGCAGACACGTGGAGTCGAATGGTGGAAGCATTATCCAACGGAATAACGTACTAACTATGCGCCCTGAAGAGCCGTGCAGTACCAGTGACGCGAACAAATTCCCTTGAATAACTCAAATCTGTAGTACAACCGCATGGAAGTTATCAAACTGCCATGGAATACGGATGCGCGTTATTACCGCTCACGCGTGCATATACGCGCCACTCCGATCCGATCTCGAAAGAATCCACGCCAAAGAATGGCCCGACACGCCACTTCCGAGAGGAATAAATAACGCAATTCTGACGGTGGCTGAATCGCGAACGAGCTATCGGAGTCATTTATCAGGCCGAACGCCGCATTGAGACTACGACCACATAAATTCCCACTGATAAAATATAATTCCGCTCATAGTTTATTCTCTGACTTTGATTCTTGCAGATTTCTACCCTATCTCGTGTTTACACGAATTGGATATGATTTTCTTTAGCTCGAAAAGACGCATCGTTATTAGTACGTAAGAAGATTTATATTGGACAACCAAGAATTTTTGTTTCAGAGATTTTGGATTTTACTTGACAGAAGGGAACGATGCGCAATATATGCAAAAAGAATTTTATTTACCAACATAGATACTCTTACTCTGATGAATGATCGTTTAAGTACATCGTATCGTACAAACGAAGATGTGGGTTATACCTTTGTTTCGCACGTTCAAACGAACGCATCATTTACGATTAACGTCCGAAGGGAATGACTGAATAGAATGCAGTTGCAACGGAGGAATTGAGAAATCTGTTTAATCTGCAATTAAGGATACATCACAGAGACCGAGGATATTAATCAAGCTCAGCGTTTACGTAAATCGAACGTGTACGAAAAATCTCTTCCGAAAATCAATTGCTACAAGCACCGTCAGAAAACTACGTATAAATCCTCCAAGATACATCGCAAAAATCTCACCGATAAATCATCGAACCTTAATCTCCGTGTCCCCCGACGTTCGTATACGAGTCCATTTGTTGTTAAGATCCTCCTTTGTTAATTCTATTGTCCAAAAGGAGAAAAAAGAAAGCAAATCCGCGTTGTAGAGACGCAAAACAAATCGTCCATCAGTTTCTAGAGATTCTAAAAGAAAGTAATCACGAATAGTTGGCGGTGACTCGACAAAGGGACACGACTAGCTACCGAACTCATTTATTCGCCTAACAAAATTCTTTGTCACAACGAACTGCCTAAATCCGCGAGAGGTTCACGCTTATGCTCTACGCCAGGTTGGAGAGACACTTTATCATCGAGGCTTTCGCAGGTTGCTTCGTTGTTGAAATTAATAAGCACCAAATAAACGAACCTGGCAAGACAAATGGTGGCGCATTGTGTACCGCGAGCGTGGTCGTGGCCGGCTTATTTATTTCGCCGTGAACACCACGGCCCTCCATGCTCAAACACGACCGCGTGATTAAGGAGATGAACGGATACCGTGGCCCACGATTTCCGTCCCCTTTTCAACCGCCCCGCAACCTCATTTGCTCCGATTTGCTCCGACCTTGTTACTCAGCATCGCCGGATTAACCGCCACTCGACATGGCGCCTGGAAGTTTCGATGTATACGCTGTTTCGTAAAATTGAAGACTCGAAAATTTAAAGATATAATTGGACATTCTGCTAGGTATTTTGATCGAATAATAAAGCGAAAATTTAATGAAAATTTAATCAGATTTCGTGATAGGATTGGAGTAGCTGGAGGTTTCTGGAGTTGTGAAATACATTGCGTACTATGCTGAGATGGGAAGACCTCAATCTTATACGAATTTTTGGCTATATTTCGTATTAATGGCCGAAGTGGTTATGTGTACTCTTACAGAGTAATGGCACAAGATGTAGCAAGGTGATTTTTAGAAACATTGATATAATTTTTCTGGCACGATTATTATTCTGGTATTATAGACAAAAGCAAAGATATTACGAGTTCTGTATCTTTTAAAATTTATCATTTATTTTACCATTATATTTTTTTATTTGCCATTATACATTTACTTGTGCCATCTTTATAAGACGAAAGAACTTATGAATACTTAAATCATGAAACTGATAAGAACCATAGTTAACCATATTGATTTCTAGAAGAATCGTATGATTAAGAGAAAAATTCGTCGCGAAAGGTTGATCGTGTGAAGAGTTGCTTGATGCAATGCAAAGCTTGACGAAACCATCTGTAACATCGGTTAGTCTTCTCTCCAGCCCTGCATAATAGGAATGTATGAATAGTTTACAGAACCAATCGAATTCTTGCAAAACAAGATAAACCAGTTAGTCTTGCTCCGCGATATTAGCTGCACAAAGATGAATTCTGTTAGTGGTACACGTTCGATAGAAAGAAAAGCTATCCTCCGCGTCATAAATCGTCTTGGAGATCGATTACCCCTTTTGAATGTGCACTGAGCTCCCCAAGAAGCTTCGAAGTCGCGAGAAGATTCTCTGGAAGCTGGCCTCGCGAGACATGTTTCTTCGAAGCAAAGGACTTTTTGCAATGCCTCGGTCAGCACGATCGAACCCGAACCACCGTCCGGTATGCGTTCAACGTTATAGATCGGAATCCCTCGATGCAGCGGCAATGTGACGCCCTCGTTGCGACGCGGACGTGGCACAAGTAGAGGATCGGCCGAGCATAAATCACCCACGGAGAAATAAATGCCGGACTGTATATTTCTCCGCGTGGGGATATATACGAATCGAGGCCGCGTGTTACTATAAATCAACAGATTGTCCGCGGAAAGGACGCTGCTGGTAGTCGTCCCTCCGTTTCTCTGTCGTTAGATGGAACAACGAGTATGCACTTGGTATGGAAAAGTACAAAACTGTGTACTTCAGGTTCTAGATCCCCATAACTTTTGAACTTATGAAACAAATTGTGTAATCAATATCGCATTTATTAAATGTCTCCATAATGAACATAAAATAATACAAATAGTATTCAAGAGTTCAATTGTAGTACTTAAATTAACAATAAAACAAAATCCCTTTATTCTCTGACTTTGATGTCCATGGAGAATGGATCTTGCTTTTAATATAAACTAAGAATAGTAATATCGATGATTGTCGGGTACATCGAATTTATAAACAGTGAAGATGAAATATACCCACTCAGCATTCGTTACATACCGTGTAAAACGTTTGTCCAAATGGCTTATTACTGGCCATATTACTCATGAAAACGTACGCAAAGGTAGTTGTCATTATTATCATTAAACAATTGCTAAATAGTGGTTTTGTATTGGTTTCCCCTGTTGGCCAACCTAGCTTCGCAAAGCTTGTTCTCCCACGATTCTGATGCCAATGTTTCAAATACTTTAGGTGGGTACTCGATGACCAGGTGCGGTTCAGACTGACGGTGATTGATCGTGGCGGTCGATCCCGTCAGATTCGCGCAGTATTTGAAATTCTACGATGTTTCAGGAGTGGCCGAAACGGCTAGATGATTGATGCCGGATCTCTGCTAATGAAAAGGTGATGGTAACATGAGGGACTTTCTCTGCTCGTTAAGGAATTGATTTCGCAGCTTTCGCGACGTGCACCTTAACGACTAACGATCGATTAAATTGGTAATATGATTAAGAAACAATAGGTCTTAGATGGCCAGAACAATGACAGGTTTTTCCATGAAATCTATATTAGAATTCGAACAATGGAGAAGACAGTAGAAATGAAAAGAGAAATAACGGATGAAATAATAAAGAGAAAAGCACTGAGCCGATATTTAATTCCAGCAAGCTAATCATTTAATCGATTCTACCATCTACGTACGAAACAAAAACAACCATACCAAGATTCCATCCCAACTCCTGTTGCAGTTGCCTGGGGTAAAGCTATCGAGAAACATCCGTTCGAAGTCGATCGCCATTACGATGGTGGATCAAAAATCAAACGGCGACTGAATGCATCTCGAGGTCCGTCAATTAACGACTCGTTACGTCTCGACCATGAAAAGGAGACTGTTTTCTTTTTTTTTTTTTTTTCGTTTCGTAAGATAATCTGAGGCTAGCAAGGGAGCGTACCGAGGCCATGGTATAATTAGAGAGAGACTGGAATCACGGAGTTCGGTCGAAGCGAAAAAATATCGATTCCACATTCTTCGAAGCGCATACCATCCGGCTCGATAATCTCTCTGGCTTGCGAGAGAGCTACGAATCGCAGATCGCCAGGTATTCGAACCGTACCTAAAATCAGCAACTGCGATCCGTCTCGAGTTAGCTCATTATCTTCCAGCTCTTTTGATGCTTCTAATTGCTGGAACGATACGGAAGCGGAGAGAGAAGGAGCGAATCAGCGTGAACGGAATCGCGTGATTGCTTTTATCGATTTCTTCAGGGTATTCGGTCCGATACCAGGCAATTCTATTAGGAACCTGACTGAAAACGTTCCACATAATTGATAGGAAAGATGTCTGATTTGTTCTATGATTATCTCGCGACGATATCTTTGAGTCGTTGATCCGAAAGATCGATGTAATAGTTCCATTAAATTCGAAGAGATAAACGAGAGAGGTAGTAGTCGCTATCGAATCTTCTTGTAAATTTGTAGTGTAGTAATTTATAGTATAGCATGTCTGTTATTAGACTCGCGAAGGCTTGTTGTCTGCTATTTAGATCACTTTCTCTGTAATAAATTTTGAAAATTACGCGTTTGAAACGAAGAACGAAGAGATTCTGCTTCCTATTTCACAATACTTTCACACCTGTACGAACTACGGAAAGACGTAAAAGTGTAACATCCTTTCACAATTGATTACACAATCGCGCTGGTTGACTCTAAACGTTGTAACTGATTACAAGAACGCTTCCTTGTAGAATAAATCCATAGGAAAGTGTACACCATTATCGAGGAGTTTTTTTTTTTTTTTTAGAAAAAGAAGATGTATAAATATATCGCTACAAGAAGTATTTGCATACGCCCTGAGTTTCAAATGAAGCTTCATTTTATAAAATTCTACATTTCATAATATCAAACTTTTCTAGCGGTGCAAAAGCATTTCTAAATGATATGAAACGTTGAAAAAGTAGATGGATAAATACTTATGTGGTAGACGATATGTCAAAAGAGATTTGGACAATAGTTAAAACACATAAGTCAACTGAACTGCAAGCGAAGTAACAGAGCTTCCGTGACCATCAATTGGGAAATTAATTTACGCGGCGCCGTACGTCTGCCACGAACGAGGAACGCCGCCAAACAAAAATATGGCCTATGACACCAGTACCGTAAAACACGTTAATATCGTACGGAAACCCCTGACCACCTTACCGGTTAAAGCGGCGAAGACTAAGGACGACCTCGTGGCCAGAATGAGGAGCGGTCGTAATAATCGTGAATCATTCCTTTCCTTCTTTCTCTCTTCTTCGTCGAGTCGACCAGCTTCCTTCGCACGGGACAAAAAAAATTCAAACAGCGCCTACGCACCAACCCGCCTCAAATTGTTCTACAGCTTTACGGCCGTTCCGCCACTTTTCAGAAGCGACTCGTCTTTTTTTTTTAAACTCCTTTCTTACGGTTTTTCGCTCGTTTAATGGAGGCGATGTATTGAAGTTCTACAATTTCTCTGGGTAGTCTGACAATTTCAAAAACACGAATTCGAGAAGCTTATAAGCTCCTGTCTTCGACGAAAAAATTTCGGTAACTATGGATTTGTTCTCGACTGAACTGAGACAAGACAATATTCGGTAAAAAATGAGGTAAAGCTACTGTTTCATCAAAGCATATTCTTTTTATATTAGCGATGATTTTTGGAAATGATAGGATTTATTATGGAGTCTTATAGTGTTATATGACTCACGAAAATATTACTATAGAAAATATTCATATTGTGTGTGTTATATGAAATATTTTGAAATTTCATTAGCACATTAGAAATGTTTTGAGATTTCATTAGCATGGCAAAAATTTCGAGATATTATGTGCATTTAACGAATGCTTCTATCTACACCACCAGTACAATTTATCGCAGAATCGATCAGCTGCTAGATTTAAGAAAGGCGCATCGATTTCAGAAACAGAAAGTGTTACGATATTTCCCTAATCGTCGATTCGGTATAACCTTCGACTGTTCGACGAGAATTTGAATTTCATGGCGAGGCGGCGCAAGCAGAACGAAGGAAATACGCTCGCGTGCGGTCGTCGTGTACTATGAGGCTGCTTGGCAATTCAAATCGGCCGCGAATCAAAACTCTATCAGCATTCACTGAAACGGCGCCGAATGAATAAACAGCCAGCGAAGAGAACGTTCAGAGCCACGGTGGAAAGCGGCGGCGAAGTTGAACCGTGATTTCTTATTCCAATGGATTCGCAGGTCAAAGGCTCGCTCGTCATGGTCCTCCTTTCGCCGCGGTTAATGGGACGCGATTCTACTTGATTAACGTTTAACGGCGATACTCAGCATAGCTCCACATTCCTCTTGATTTCTTGTTGTAAATTGCAAGAAGGTTGATGCTCTTTTGCAATCACGAACGAATTGATAATAGCGTGCAAATATTTCCAGTCAGATAATTTTTTCGCTTTATATTCCGATAGTAATATCTAAGGAAATTTTTAATATCATTCGATACAAGGGTATAGTGATAAATAAAATAAAACGCTATGACGAATAAACATCATTGTATAATTAGGTACAGCGAGTACGAAAAGTATTTCTTTTCCTTTTGTTTGTTAATAGTTTATGGAAGAAACGGACAATTTCATCGAGACACTTTTAAACGATACGCGCGGTATTAATTGCCAAGACTCATTAAGGGGAAACACGGTTTTTTAGAACACAGCGGAACGAGGTGCGTTCCGTTGAACGAGTTTCTGGATCGTTTAATTCGGGATTTAGTGCTCGTTAAGCGTATCAAGGGACGTCAAGCGTCGAGTTTATAAACCGAGTCTAAAACCGTGAAGGAAGAGGGAGAGATTATTAATCGAGTCGAAAGTTCTGTCCATTCACGTTGATGAAAATGAATGGAATTTACTATGACCTTCCTCGTGAATCTTCGAATATTTTACTACCTTTGATACCCGACTGTATACGGTTTCAAATTATATATTCATAGACACAAGGAATGTGATACAGGAAGTGAAGAAAATTGTCTTTCATTTGTAATGGATGAAAACTTGACCACAGGAGAAATTTCCGCGCATGCTAGAGAAAATAGTGAAAAGAAAGGAAAATCGACAACGGAGGAGATCGCGGAAGGAGCTCTTTGTTGCCTAAGAAAACAACCGATCCCCGGCCGGAAATAATATTTCACCGGAGAAGAAATAACGAGCGCCTCTCTTTGGGGGCAAGACACGCTCGATGTTCCTCCTGTTATGAGATTTTACGGCGGATGCGCACATTATAAGATTTTTGTGCGTGCAAGAAACGAGCAAAAACTGAGCGTAGTTTATACAGCGAGCGTCTCGGGACGATGTTTGGCAAGAAAACATTTCTTCCGGTGTTCCAACGCAGTCAGTTCGCAGCCTTTTTAGAGTGAATTTCTCGCCAAGGACGCATCGCGATACAAATAGCGATCTCACCGAACGAAGTCGCGGTTTAAACCACGGTTAACGCAATATGGTAATACCATGAAACATACGCACGATAATTCCATCCATTGTTTCTGAGAGTTGCTTGCTTACTTCGGGCCACATTGACGACGCAACAAATTAAACCGTTATATTTCAATGAACAATTTATTAATCGAGTAATCAATAACGATAAATAACAAGCTTTTCTCGGCGATACCTGGTTTATAATTTTATACGTCCAAACTACGTCCTTTACGAATGCAACTTTACATCCAAAGAAAGTTTCCTCTATGTATATTTACAGTTGCTGACGAAAGTATTCAAGCAGTTGTAAAGCCCCCTAACGAATATATTATGCGTCTAATACGAAACATTTTATTTAATAAATATTTAGTATTTATTTATTATTCGATATTTAGTGGGTCCATCTTCAACATTCACCGCATACCTAAGATGGCAAAATATAACACATACAATATACACGTAAAAGTTTCCTGTGATAAGTGCTCAAACACTTTCTAGCAAACCACTATATGCTCCGACAACACCTGGGTATACCTTTGCGACTCCATACGACTATCCCATGTCACCCATTCCATCGATTCACAATTCACACCTGCGACCAACTCGTCCTCTATTCTTCCCCTAGCGTCGAGCAAGCAGATGGAAACCTTGATGTATTGCCGACAGGATCAAAATGGTGCGTTCCACGAGGACATCTCCCTTTGAATCTGCGGCAGGCAGGATCGCGGTGGAACGAGACGAGTCGATTCAACGGGGAATCGAAGACGAAAAATGCGGTTGACACGGGCGGAAGGCCGACTGATTATTTCCAAGGATGCATCGGCCGCGTCCGGAGATGGATGTATCTGGCGAATCTCTCTGGTTGGTTTGCGCTACGTCTCCATAGGCTGAAGGCCTCGCGAGCTGACCTCTTGCCATCGGCAGGCGTGCACGCTGCATAAAAGAGCCAGCGAGGAGCTCATCGAGCGGCGTCGTCCCCTTTGATTCGATAATAATTATCGACCTCGCGATAAAAAAAATATGTACGTGCACGCGCGAACATCACATGCTAGAGACAATGAAGCCAAGCTATATGGTTACACGCGTTCCAGCCGGAACGTTTCTTAATTACGTTCGAAGTATTCTAACCTCGAGCGCTAAACACGATCCTCGGATAATGGTATCGTCATCAACATGGTCGATGACACGGGAGATCGTTTTTTTCTTCCCTACGTTGCGTCATGTGCGTTTCAGAATCCGTTGCAGAGAGAGTATATATGGGTCGAATTATTTTTATACATTTTTAGTCATTGTTGTTTCATCGTTTTTCTGTTTTTTTTTTTTTTTCATATGTTTCTTCTCGGTTTTCTGTTTGGGTATTTATCAATTGTCGTATTGTATCTTCTACAGCGTTCATTTTATCGATTGAATATTTTTTACATCGTCAATTTTGATTGGAGTTTTATACAGGATTGATTTTATCAATTATCGTCTAATTGAATATGTTTTACGTCGTCAACTGCATAAATTGCCTAATTGGGTATTTTCTGCACCGTCAATTTAATCAATTATTTAATTGGATATTTTTTACTTCGGCGAAAGAAATGCCATGGTTCATCGAGACTTGTTAAATTTCAATTAAAATATCGTTCCTCTCGGAGAAAGAACTACTGATATTAGGTACATTCAATGCACACCAAGTAGCGTGGAAAATTGCGGTAATTTGTGTCAGCGTGTCGATTTCGCGAAATCGTGGAAAACAAGAGACGCTGCGATTCTTTCCGCTTTCCAATAATAATAACCGAACCAAACGGTATAATCCTCGTGCTGTGAATCCGTTTGCCTCAACCTCGAGTGATGAATAAAATTCCCAGGTGTCGATGATGCTTTTATCGGCTTAATCGACGACACTGGAGTCCTTAAAAACCGACGAACGACGATAATCGGAGAAAGAAAATTATCGTGCCGAAGGACGCGGACGATTAAGGAAATTACTGGAAAATTATAAATACCATAATTGAATAACTACCAGAGGTAAAATCATCGAGAATTCAATCCGACCTCTATCTGAATGACTAATCCCTTCTCCGTTATATTGTAAAATATTTATAAATTCGTTCAGTGTCCCAAAAATTCTGCTGAAAAATCAAGCCTCAAAAATCAAGCCTCATCAAACGATCACGACAATATCTAAATTCTCGTCTCGTCTCTCGTCGTGCTTCTTCGAAAGAAAAACAGAAGAACAAATCGAAGGGATCCATTGAAGAAAACGAAGATCTACGATCGTCTCGCACGAAAGTCAAACTAGCGAAGGATAAAAAATATTTCTTCTTCGAATCCTGTTAGAAAGCTACACGAGAATAAGGACAGGGAAGGCTATCGTGCGCGTCGTCTCACGTTCGAGATCGAAGGACAAGCGTCGATCGTTGGCGAAAAAGAATCGGATGCTCAGTGCCCTGATCGCAAATTACCCGAGCGGAACCACGAAGGAAGAAAGGGTCCATTTCAGAGTCAAAGGTCCGCCGGTGAAACGAAGGCTAAGCAAAGGGTAGGTTAGAATGATTGCACGAGACGGTTGGGAATTTACTGCACCATAGAAGTTCTCCCCCGACTGTTTTAGAATCACTATCGAAGTGCAATATGCGCCGCGGCTGGACTTCGCGCGAGAATGGATGAAATTTACTTTTTTTTATTCGTTCTCTTCCTCTACCGGCTCTTGTGTATCTTCCGTTGCAATGGAATACGCAATAGCCAGCCTCCAGAGTTTCTACATGAACCCACCACGATTAGGTACATACCTTGTGGGTATTGTGTGTAATTCGGTAAGACGTTGGATTCGTGGAATGTCAGATGTTACAAGTTTATTGATATATTTTATATTTTTCGCGATGAAAAATTTGATAAATATCGAAAAATCAAATATTTGTTGGCAATACGTACGATAATGTGGAATAACTAAGCTTCGAACACAAGTTTACGCAAATTGATATCTTTGACAGAAATTTTCTTTATTAAAGTAACTTTCTCTCACTCTACGTTTTTTACGTCTTTAAATTTCTTATATACATATATCCGAGCACCTGCAATCTAACAATAACATGTTCTTCCTTATTCAAGCAGGAAATGAAAGAGCTCCAATAATAATTATTATATCGTATAAATATCGTAAATAGAGGAATACCATTTCCTTATTATCTATTATTTAATTTCCTTTAATTTTTTCCTCTTACGTTATACGATAAGGCTACAAACATTATTTCATGCACCAATTACCGCATCTAACGTGTCTTAAATTCAACTTCCGAGATCAGACTTAGATATCTCGCCGGTTCTATCAATTCGTCGATAGTTTGCGCGGCTCTTTAGCGATCATCTCTCGCCGTGCCCCATAATCCGCGTTAATTAACATTCGAGACGCGTGTTTGTAAACGAGCTAGCCGGTACCTCGAGATAGACGCAATTTCGCAATACGCGATACATTCAAATGCTAATGTTACTAGAAAGCGCTGCTCGGCGACTCATCGAGTCGAATCAAGTCGAAACTCGGAAAGCGAAAGGATCATAATGAAAGAGGAAACAAGGGAATTCTAAGATGAAAAATCTATAATCGACTAGAAACTTTGATAGGAATTTTTGATAGTTGGTGCAAAATTGTAATAAATTCATTCGTGTCTTCTTAAAAGAGCACGCGCAGTCTCGTCACTTTTATATAAAATTTTTCCATCTCTCTAAAAATATATATCCTTTATCAAAAAAATTCAAACGGGTATTTTTATATTCCTTAAGCAACTTTTATAAATTCTTCGAAATGTATATATTAGTAGAAATCGAACAAACTTAATTATTCAATATAATGTGTAAAGTTTTAGAATTTAATAGAATATGTCATAACAATACATTCGTTTATACTCAGCGGTAAATTATACAAAGCTATTTATATAGCCATCACCTTTACACATTGCTTGTCCGTATTTTTGCTAATTTTTAATTTTTCAACCTATCATTTAATGTCATACATATCGGATATAATAACAGCGTAGAATTGTTGCGTAGACTTGCGTAAGAATGAATTTTACAAATCGGCAAAATTCTCATCTCATAACGATGAAATATTACACAGGTACCTAAGAACAGTTAACATAACTCTGACACGAAACAACGAAGAAACATTGAAATAATGCGTCTAATATATTGTCATAATACACAATGCCGCGAAATAATTAACGGGTTGGAGTTGCCACGTTCGCGTTTAACATTTAGACAGTTACGAAGAAAAATAGGCTCCGTTGCAACGTTACACCCATGCGCTTTCTCGCTAAACACGCCGCGCGCTTTGCCATACAGGAGGATGTCGATATATCTTTCGCCACGCCGCACATAACCACCTGTATGGTAAGGAGAGAATAGAGTATTCATGTGGCACGGAATAACGATAATTAATTAGAGAATTGCTTGATGGAAAGCTGGATGACCCAACGTTCCATTCTTGATACTTGCTACGCAAGTCCAGATCGAAGAATTGTATGGAAATCTGCGAGCATCCTTTTATTTTCATCTTACGTTCCAATCTATTTTTCATTTGGTATGAAGAAGTAAAAAATCGAAGATTCATTTGTATTTACTTCCTTGAATATATTATCGAATATAGCATTGAATACATCATTCATTTCTCGCAATAACATTTTTTTGAACATTTACTTTTAAATGTCTGCTTGCCTCAAAGTAACAAAAACGATAATTTCAACTGAAACAATTGACGAGAAGTAAAATTTGAATTATTCTTTAACACTAGTTTACAATGACAGAACCAAATGTTGCGTGTTTTTATATTTCCTCCTTCTTAAAAGATTGTAAATAAAATCATTTATTTACTGCCATTGAAGTTTCAGATGCTCGATAACAAACGTAATATCAAAGCAGAAGCTCTCGAATATCAAACAGGGTCTTATTCTACTCAAGAATCGATAATTCCAATGAACAAACTAACCAGTAATTCGATACCAGTAGTACTGCCGTTCGTGGTGTGACGCATTAGGATTTTCCAGGAGGAAAGCGCGACTGGATATACTGTCGCTGTTAATGGCGTTATTAAGAAGAATCCGACGTAGAGAACGTGACGCGCAGGTGCGTACAGGGCGTTGCAAAAGGTGCAACGCGACCGCCGACGATTTTATCGAAGCCAAGGAAACCTGTTAGAAGAAGTGTTATTGCGATGCGCTGGTGTATCTGTATGTACGATCGCTAATAAATTCCAGCAACTCTGAGCCGCGCGGCTCCACTCATTTTCCACAGCTAACGTGGCACCGTCTCTTTCTCTGCTCCTCTATCTCCTTATCCCTCTTCTGTACCCTAATGTAATCCTCGATTGAGTTTGCGTGCCTCGACAATGACGCGAAATATATCTTCATACGTTCTTAATATCGAATAAATTAGTACCATTCGTTACTTTCTTCGCGTTCGTGACTTGAACACACTCTTCGCGCTCACGTTTTACCTATGTATGAAACGACACGTTTGAAAATTCAGAACTCTGTTCATATTAATTCCAGTTGTACGAATTCAAGTTATTTGGCCAACTTGACTTATAGAACAAATATCAGCAAGTACGAAATTGAAAATAATATTACAGCTTCACTTGAAACTGGAAATTTCAAACTGGAAGTAACAAATTCACAGTAGCCAATGTTTCTAGCTTAGTTAAATTTAAATTGGAGAACTGCACTCCGTTTGTTAGAACAAACTTTCGATTGATATCTGATCAACTAAACTCCTTTCGGTTGAAACCACTTATTTGAACGCGAAGTTATAATCATAAAGTTCTCTAAAAAAAGCCTACGTAATAAGGAGAATCAGTATATCCCTTTAATATAAACTGTTATAATATGAATCATATGTCTCTGAGGAAGTTCGACGAATGAAACTCTATTAAACCAAGAAATCAGACATAATCATTCTAATGTAGTTTCGTTTCCATTAATTCCCATCCCAAACACGAATAAAACCAATAAACCAATAACAAAGAAAATCACTATACTGCTTTAATATCAACTATTTGTTCCCTAATGAAATCCGACAAGTGTACTCTACTACTACACCAACAAAATCGACGTAATCTTTCCAACATCCTTTCATTTCCATTAATCCTCTTATCCTCGATAAAACCAATAAAACTAAAGGAACATCCGCCATGTTAGAACCTCTAATTACCACAGTGGAAATCCGGATATAAAATATGCGTTCGTCCGTTCCGATAGTAATACGTTTCAATTAAAATCGTCGTATCTTGGTGCAGTCGGCTGTGCAGAAAAAAGAAACCTACACGGTCGTCCTCTAAAACCGGCTGACTAGGATGTACTCGAGTAGCTCTTGTTTCTTAGCGGACGATATATGAAAGCCGATTGCGTTTATTAAACTTTGAGTAGCGACGAAGAACGATGTCCATTAGGCAGCATAATTCCTGGCAAAAATCGTGCACGTTTCATTAAGCCACGATTTCGATCACGGCGCGGCGCGAGAAACTTTTCAAGGTGAACCTATCGGGGATGCACAATCTCTTTTTCTTGCTCCCCTGAAAACAATTACCGACTGACTCTCGCGAATAGCGTCTCGTATACACAACGCAACGTCGGCCAGCGCAACGAATCTTCATCGAGATACCAGACCTCCAGACGTGTAAAATATAAACGATGCTGGCATTTTAATTGCTAAGGCATTCGTAACGCATATCCTTAGTATAGCTTTCCTTCTTTTCGTCGAGAAGCGATGAACATGAAGGGTAAATGTGTAGAGCTTAGCTCTATTACAGATTGTAGAATAACGTTGCGTTACTCGCTGATTCGAAACGTCGATGCATTGGAAAATTGATGTGTTACTTATCCACCAGATCCTTTTGATCTGAAGCTTTGTAATATGATAGAGTGAATCAATACGTTTAACTTTTCTTGAAAGAAATAGGATGTATATTGGTAAGATAGATAGAACGATGATACTCGAAGGTCTTCGGTTTCTGTCTAACAAAACGAAGGAGTAAGTGTTAATCTAACCTTCAGATATCCTGGAGTACATTGAAGCAACAGGGATAATGGTATGTAGCTCTGATTTACTCGTTAGTTTGCTATCAAATATTATGTCGATAGGTTGATAATTAATTATTCCAATACAAGACAATATTAATAAACAGATGAAAATGTTTATGAAGACATCGACACTGCTTTTTTACAGGAGAAGCATGTGTAAGGGGAGGATCGATTGAGGACGTGGGAGGATGCAGAAATCTTGTGTCGAGTGTGTCGATATGATTTGTTGCTCACTTCCCGCCTGGTTACTGCCAGGAAACAAAACATAATTCATTACGCTCGATATCCAGCTAGATGACTGTTCAGTTTGTAAGAGAGAATATAGAAAACTAAAAACAGAAAATTGATCGACCTTTTATATTTTATTTTGTTTTCATGAATTCTCCAATTTATTTATATATCTAATAATTTTGAAAATCAATGTAAAAAGTCGATAGATATAATAAACATGTGGATTAATACGACTGTTAACTGGTATCATTGTGTCAATTGCATTAATACGCGAGGAAACAATGACTCGCCATCGTCGCCACAATAACAAGATAACCATCCTACGTCACATATTCACAGGTTTTTTCGCCGCACATATATCAATGTTTAGCAACGCCACGAGACCGTCTTAGGAATGACGATCCTGCAACGCGTTGTCCCACTTCTCGTTCGAACGATCATTGAGCAAGTATCGAGCGAACCTCCGCGAAATCGTGAAACACGACCACCTTCCAGAGCTCTATTTTTATCGAAATAAATTGGTTGTTCCACTAAACGTATCGTTAATTCGATCGATTAGAAAACGCTTGTTCGTGCCTTTTCTTCTTAAACAAGACACTACGTTCAAGATTTATGACCTTGATACGGATTTATTAGCTAGCTTCCGAATATTGATCGTGGAAAGTTACTAAAACACATTTAGCTTACCTTTAAACTTCTACAAGTACAGAATTATAGGCTGATAAAGAAAACTGTAAACGAAAATGTGACGTAATTTATTTAATAAAAGAACGGAGCTATACGTAAAACAACAATCGGTATTTAAATAAAAGATGGAAATAATTCATGTTTCTCAGTTAACGATTTAAAAAACTGTTATAAAAGAATGAATTCTAGAATGACACTTATCATTCCCATTAGAATTCCAATATCTTCTCTAAAGATTGGAAGGGACATAAAAATGCGATATCGCAGACTTCTTTCACAGAGACAAAGGATAGGAATCGACTTGGGCACCACGACCTACTTAAACAACCAACCAGGCGTTGTTCGTAGTACCGTAAACCTAGGCAAAACTGATAGAACAAGGTTTCAGAGATGAGTTCGCGTCTCTAAGCTTCGCATACTCGCAAACTCGGTTTACAGTTACTTGGCCTACCCATGCGAGACGTTCAACCCATGTGTACACGAGGATATTGCGTTATCACTAGCTGATATCGGTCGTTAAACAGAACTAACCTGCCCTCGGCTATCTCTGCTATTTGCGATTCATCTTACATACCGTGAAGAGATATAGAGGAACTTTATAATAGAATACATCAGAAAATTACAATAGCTGCTTGTTATCAGAAAAGCATCATATTACGTCACAAAACATGTATGTGACAAAAAATTGAAGTAACCCTACTTTATTGTATTTAAAGTTAACCCTAACTAGAGACAATTTGTTGAGATTTATGCGTTACTCGTACGCATCAATACGTAATTAATAAAAATACACATGTAACTTTTACATTATTCATTTTGGCACACAAAACTCACGAGACTCAAAACTTGTTACATTCAATTAACATATTTATATATAATTAGACATAATACATATAATTAATATTGTACATTATATTACATATAATTAATGGATTTCTGTGCGTTTGTGAAAAATTCTCAATTCATGTAACATACAAAAGTATATAAAATATTCAAAGTAGGTTACCCGTTCTTATAAAAATGTAGTCTATTTCGCAATAAGCTAAGAGCAAACGAACAAAGACAAAATGCATTACAGTTTCCTTTCCAGCGATCCTGACAGTGCTAATGACAAAGGCACTCCATAGACAAGGGTTAAAGGCGTTCGTTCAAAAGTAACCGTTTATTATACCGATCGATCATTTTACGTTCCTCCTTCCACTTACGCCCGTGGAGCAGCGATCCCTCAGTTTCTTGCGGTGTGCACCGATGAGTTTCATGCAAATGGATGTTGCTTTCGTTTCAGAGGCGCGCGTACGACAGGCTCGGGACGCGCGCCTGACAGGGATGCACACAAGTGCACGTGACTTCCTGCAATGTGCACGAGGTTCTCTACACGATCACCCTGACAAGATGCGCGCTCGGTACGATTCCTACGCGTGGGCGTTGCGTTACTTTCGCTCAACAATACGCTGCGTTGCGTCCGGTAATTGGTATACATACTGATGCGGTCTCTCCCTCTCTCTTTCTCGATGAGGGGCTCTCTGACTTGGCAGAAATGTTCAATTTCGCGCGAGAGGGAAGAAAAAGAAAGAACCGAGGATCGTCATCCCCGTGGGGCTTCGAGATATAGCAGTGAGAGAACTCGTCAAGAGAGAAAGAAAGGGACTTCAGTTGCGGGCAGGCGCGGGACTTTAGTTAAACAAATTGGCTGGCGCATTAAATTTTAACGAACGGCGTAGGAGCACATGTATGAATCAATTGTATGAAGTCATTTATTATTTAAATGGAGGCCATTCGTAATGGGTAGTGGTAATGGTAACAGGCTCGGCTCTAATGATCCCACGAATCAGCTACAAGAATAATAAATACATCAGAAACAATATCTCGGTATGTTGAAACGAGCGTTCGTACGCTGTTAGTTGCACGATTTAGAATGAAATTATGCTCGCGACTGTTTAAAGCCTCGCTAAATTCCTCGCTCGTAGCCCATTGTTTATTGCCAATAAATTCTTCAGTCGTAAATTAGTTTTGTTTTACCGCCGTCTATCCCTACCACTCTTCGCTTTATAATCCTCTCCCTCCAACGTTTAATTACAATAGAACATCCTTCGATGAGAGCCATACACTTCTCTAGTACTTCATGTTGCCGGCGCTACGGTTCGCCATTCATAATCGATTACCTCTCTAAACGCTATACCTCCGACTACCAAAAACGAAAATCAAAAGGTTTTACGAGACTACAAAGGACGGCGGTAAAGCAACTAAAACACTGACTTTTCTTCTTTTACGATATTTTATTTTTCACCCGGCGAGTACTTATAGTACCATTATACAACCTAACGTACATCGCAAGCTGACACGACGCTTGGCGGCCATGGTTTTTCACGGTTATATGTCAAATAAATCTTCGTTATATCAACTTTTCTAGCTCGAAAACAAACAGGTTAAATAAAAAAAAAAACAGATTTTTCCTCATTGCCTCGATACTATATTAAAGACTAACGACGACTCATAACGTACAAGTTTGATTATTCTGTGCAAAGATCAAGGTTGAATTTTACGATGTTGAAACTTAGATGATTTATACAATCCTACCTCACTATATACATATGTGCTAAAAGATATACTAAAAGGTATGCGTAAAAATTACATGTGGTCGTATTCTGCCATATTCCTCCCTCGCTGCGGAGACCTGGTTTATCGATATCGTACTGAACTTCTCAGGCAAAAGGGAACCAAGGCAGAATAAGGAAAAAATAAGAAGAAAAGAAGTTCAAGGGCTTTTCAATAAAACTTATAGTCCTTATAAACCATCGCCGGGACAGTGCAGCGGCATGCGGCCTGCACGCAAGGGTAGGAACATGCACTTTATAATAATAGTAAAAATAACGCGGCGGCGGCGGCGGCGGCGGCGCAGCATGCGAACTTCTTGCATGCAAATAGATTGCAGGTAGGCTCGTAGGTACCTTGGTATCCCGTGTGCTACACGTATATATACGTTGCTCTGTAGCGACGTGTATTTCACCGGGCCACCAGACCATTCGGTGCGTCCAACTCTGCTTTTTTAGTCTGTTGGTCGCCTATTTCCCTCTCATTTTTTCTCTTATTCGTCTCTCTCTATCTCTTTCAACGACCAGTTTTATGCATCGATTATTGAAATAATTGTAACGCCTACAGCTGTCGTGCGCGAACACCGCAAACGAGTCTTTATGGCGTAATCATTGTCGGACGAATACGGCTGCTCCATCTTTACGACCCTGTTATTTATTCGGATCGCGAACCAGCTTCGAACCGGACGTTCGTATCGAGTTCTTTCGTGAAACTCCACGAGAGATTCGTGAGTTAGGTCGTCGATAGTGGACCGGACCTTGAGTGGAAGTAATGATCGCTGATAGCGGTTTTAATTGTTTCTTGCGCTTGAAGCGAAACGATCGTTTAAATTCTTCTTTTAAATCGATTGGGATAGGTCGTACCTTCCATAAATGTGGTTTTTAAAAGTGTTGTAACAAAGAATGTAAACGTAACGATGTGGATTCTTGTCTTAACGATAATTACGTTAATCCACTCCTTGAGAATTAATCCTTGTTAAAGTTAAGAAAAATTGTACAACACGAGAATAGCTTCATTTGCACAGTTTTAATTCTGTGTATCGTTAAATAAATGTACAAGTATAGAGTTATCTTATCGACTGCCTCACAGAACAGATCTGTCAATAAAGAGAGGATAAAGCAAATGAACCGTTTTAAATCCTCTCAATTTTCTATCTCGCTGTTTTCTATTTTCAATCTCGCTAATTCTTATTTCATTCGCCTTACCACGATTTGCGTATTTTTACATTGCATTGTTATTAGAATTTGTAGCAAACCGGCAAGAAATATTTCTACCTTATAAGCGTATTAGTACGTTATAGCGTATTTGTACATTTTAAGTAAGTATTTGTAAGATACAAGTGGTCTTAAACTATGTCGCGTAAATAACGAGGTATACATTGACTGTCACGATCGCCTTCTGGTAGCGACCACCTTTCGAATGACATCGCTGCACGAGATGCTGTGAACGCATTCAAACGCACCAAGGGTCGGTCGAATCTCCTCGAGTTTCTTTCTGCGTCGTTCGGGCTTGTACACGGATCTCCCGACAAGAAAAAGGAAATGGAAAACTGAACGTACTGTAATCCACGAATAAAGGAAAGAATAAAAAGAACGATAAACCTGGCGCAGCTACGATAACAATATATTATTTTATACCAAACTTCTCTAAATTCTAACCACTGAACATATATGATAAACGACTGTCATAATTAGCAATATAAGATACAGGTACAAATGCAGCTAATACTTAAGCAGAATTAGTTTTCATTCCCCCACAAGCTACGTCAGTCACCCATAAACTACGTTCAAGCATGGTGCTTATATTCCTAGGTCCAAGTAAACAGAATGGAATGAAAAGGAAGAAATACAACGAGTGACGAGCCTGCCGTGAAAACGCTATACTTTGGCGTATATCATCAAGCACAAGGTGATAAACGTTCGAATTAATGTAACCTGCAAAAAATCCCTACTTGTTAAACATTATTTTTAGCCGACTGTTAAGACTACCGAGATACCGTGTATTCGTCGTTTGCGCAAGAAGCTACGAATAAACGCGTAACGACCAGTTTCTACCCCATGGCGCGGTAATCGAACATTAAGGAGCATTTACAGGCCGTAGGCATTACACATCATCGAAAATACCGAATACCGGTCACTGCGCTTACGCGTGCGCCGTTAATTGATCGAACGCACGCGATTTTGGTATTTACGATCGTTTACAAGGGACCACTGTTCATCGTTAAGAAGCTACGTAAAGTGTATTTGACGCCGATTTCGTGAACGAACCACCGTGTGTACGCTTGGTACGTCGCGTAATTCTTCGATGGCCGATTAAAGATAGCCTCGAGGACCTCGACACCTGTACGCCTCGCTTAAACGTCTCGATCGTATGTCATTCGCGCGAGGATGCAACGTTCCTTGAAGAATGTTCCGAACGAGCCATGTTCACCGGTGGTCCGTCCACTCTACGCGCAGAAGCGACTGCGAAACGTAAAAATCTACTGTCAACGCTTCTCCGGTTGTGTTCACGATTGCGCTGTCGAGTATCTTGAGTTTCAATGGCAGGAAAAGGGTTTCGACTGATTCGTCGATGAAATCCTGACGTCAGAGGAAGATAATTTCTGACCGTTTGAAGATGATTGGAAATTCTATCGGCGGGTTTGAGTTTGAAGGATTTGTTTCTGGGATGGAGTGATGTGAGTGGAATGGTGGAGACGTCCTCGTGGTTAACAGTAATTCATTCTCGACGAGTTTGAGTAAGAATGTTTTTCGTAGAACTGATTATAAGAAGCAAGACTCTTGGACGGTGTACAATTCATTTTAGGCAAGGAATTTTAATGACGAAGATAAATAAGTTGCAGAAAAAGGAGAATTCCTGTTATTTCTAAAACATTGAAATCTAAGAAAATTTATTATTTCTAGGAAAAGTGTATGAAAATATCAGAAATTTTTGTTTTAATCGAAATTAATATTCATTTGTAATTATTTTTCAACGAATTTACATTATCTTTCGTATCCTACTTTTTAACATTGCAGCTATAAAAAAGGATTCCAAGTGTTCACTGAATATTTTTTTCGATCGTTATCATACATTTTCCTAAATCTTACATTTTGTTTGTAAAAATTTAAAGAAATTGACGAATAGATTATAACATTATGACTATTACTCAGATCGTAATTAATTAAAAAGTTTGATAATAACTCAAGTATTAAGTAATTCGGAAATATTTAAAGAAGCAAGAATGCTTAGTTAAGGAGATCATGATTTTACCGCAGCATTGTGTCAAAAATAATTGCACACGTGGTCTGTGGTAACCTACCCAAGAACCAATATCCCTCGTATTCCGTTTCAAGACATTATTCATCGTTTTGCCAGCTGTCGGCTGGGTGGTACGCGCGCGTACTCCCACGAAGAATTTCCGCTACCGTGGGTGGATTATATTATGCAATTTCACGGACAACATCGGCGATATGTAAGCACAGGGGATTAGGATTGCAGCAGCGTATCAAAGGAAGCGGCCACGTACGCCTGTGTGTATGTCGGTAGCCTGCCTCGTCTTGTAATCGTTGGATGCTGGAAATACAGTGGATGCGGGAACACCGCTCGAAAGATAAATTTTGTTCGCGATAATCGGCGTGACCATCCACGACTGCATTTGTATAATTTGATATTCTCGATATTGCTGGCGATGGTCGGAACAAAACAACGTACTCGCTCGATGGCAATATTGGAATCGGGAATTGCGTGGATAACGACAAAGAACGAAATATATTTGAATATATGATCTTTCATACTTGACTGATCTTGTCACATTTTCCCCGCCGTTATAAGTATAATTATTAACATAATATTCAATTAAATTCATTCTTAATTTATGTTTAATTCATTCTTAATTTGTAGTATGTGTATATTACAGGAATGAATTAAGATCTGAAGTTGAGAGTTGTAACAATAACCATTATCATTTGAAAAGGTGTCTCGAGATCAGAAAGTTAGAAAGCACCTTTTATTAAAATTTATGAAAAAATGATTTTTTTCATTTTTCAAGAATAACTTTAATCTAATTCCTCCAAGAACCTTAAATTTCTCTGTGATAGTCAGTTAACTAGGTAACTAATACCAGTGCATATAGAGCCATATCTTAATCGAAGGACTTTGATACCCACACCTGTAGTTATCTATAGTCAGTTAGAAACCACTAATGGACATTTTTCCCAAAACTATTCTTACTTAATACTTAATCACCTATTATGGATGTTTCTGAGAACCCCTATACTTATATAAACACAATATTCATCCTGAGACGGTAATATGATAAATTATCGATCACCCTGAGGGCAACCCCAATCGACAATATCATTTTACCGTGATGAAATTAAGGCTTTCAAACATGTCGACATTTGAGTAAGCCTACTCAGGCAGAATTTAAGCAATAAAATACAGTACTAGAAAATGAAAGGAGAAATTCCATCGATTAAGAAAACAATGCAAACACGTTAAAAAAAGCATCTTGGCAATAAGATGGAAAATAATGAGGAACTAAAGAAACGAAATAGAAATTTCTGCAATAAAAGAATGCAGCATGATTTTACGGCCACATTAAATCATACTAGCTGAGAATTTATAGGTAAAAGTACCGTTTTATTTCTCATGCAAAGTCTATAATTCTAATGTAATGTACGGATAATAACTCATACAAATGAGACGGAACAGGCTGAAACAAGAAAGTTGTAAGATAAATGTAGATTCCTCGATTAAGCAGCTGTTCGATGACTCAGAGCGCAATGTCTTCGAACTTTTCGATGCAATTAAACTTTATTGCAGATTCAACTCAGTCTTCACAGAGAAATTTACAAAATGTTACAGAAAATAAAACGAGATAGAGGAAGATCGACGATGAATTAGGTGCTTTCACCCAGCAACATGAAGAGAGAATCGCAAGTAAAAGGAACTCGATAGCGAAAAATAAACAGGACGAGATCCATGGACGATTTTGCTTTCCTTTGGCGAGACCTTTCTTCCCGCCATTAACCGGCATGCATGGGAACCGTTAGGTGAAAGGGAATCACGGAGCTGTGTACAGTAAATCGAAGAAACTCTTTCGCCGGTTTCTGCGCCGCGAGATTGTCTCGCAATTCAATGGTAGGCGGGTGCACACCTTCGACAGAGACCAACGACGATAATTTATGACGGTCATTTGACTGTTCCGGAATCGGTCGATCAGTCTACACGAAACTACAAAAAATTTCATTACCTTTTGCGTGAATTCGGCCGTTCGCGCCTTGACGAATAGATTTCATTCGGCAAAAGCAGTGATTCATGTTGGTTTGATATGATCTTGGTAAATTTTAAGATTACATATGTATTACTGTGAAATATAGATTATTGTCCAGTATGTAGATATCGCATAAAGAAATTTTTTGCCTAACCTTCTTAGTTTCCATGATTTATAGAATTTGCCTAATCTTTATTCCATTTGCATAATTTGCCTAAGATTCCTGTTAATATTTACTTACTTGAATTAACAGCTTGTCCTTGCAATCTTCTACTGATTTGAGATTAAATCCAACTAATGACGTATTACGTAAAAAAGTAAACTTCCGAATGATATAATTAGCAAACACAATTCCCAAAATATCAAATAGTAAACGTCGATAAATCGAAATGTCATCTGTTCAGCAAATATGAATTTCAAGGTAGGACAAGTTGGAATGGAAATCAAGGCGAGAAGGCTATGGAAGCCTCTTGGCTGATACATGTAAATTCAAGGCAACGTAACTTTATCCCATAATGCTGAAATTTATAAAATAACGAATATCCAATGACACCCGAAAGTGCCCATACATATTTTCACATAGCTTGTGAATTCAGAATTATAACATTATACATATCTGCAAGGATGATTACACACAGACTACTAAATAAAATCAAGTCTACTGAAACAAGTCTGGGGTATATTATTATATCATAGCTTAATCCAAGTAAGAAACGAATTTAGTAAGAAATAAAGGAAATATATAGATAAAATAATATATTCAAAATTTGTTATATTCTATCTATTCAGATCTTTTATTTTTCATTATTTCCGTGTTCTATGTCCAATCTACATTTGCCCTATTTTCTATATTCATTTTATGAATTTTATTCTACACTCAATATAGAGTCCAATCTATCTACCCGCATTAATATTCAGGTACAATGAGATGCGGTACATTATCGTTATATACATTTGCCTATAACGCATAACTAGATGTTCTTAAATATACAAGCCTATATGTTGCTTAACAGCTTAATATATTAAAACAAATATCGTTGTTGGCAAAAGCATGTATTTTATTTACACAATGCACATACTTTCTTCGAATACGAAACAAGAAGCTAAATAATATCCGGACGCTAATGTGAATCGCTGTATACCCGTTCTACGTTCTATAACATAGTCAAATCCACTATCGTAACCTAAACTATTCAAAGTCTACGGAAATCTATGAAATCACCGATCGTTGTCGATACAAATTAACCACCAGAAAGATTTCCCTTCGAATAAATTGTAAACTCTCCTAGAGAGACTCGCGCCAAGTTCCTACGCTGTTGAGAAAAATCAGGGAACTCCAGCCGCGAAACCCATTTCCGAGGGAGCGGAATCCGCGTTTGCAAAATGAATTACCACGTATTAACGCGTTGCGCGGCAGGATGCGTGTGTACACCGGCTGCAATCGCTCATAAGACGCATTAACGCCGACTGACGCGTCTCGTGCATACTCACCGGTCGTACACCTGCTTTATTAACGCGGCCGTATCTTCTAGAAACCGGTAGAGGTCGCATAGAGACTTACACGTCTTGCACACCTCCGGTTTGCACGGTCGCGAGTCCGCGCCAGTCTCGCCTAACAAACGGAAAGAAAAACAAAATAGAAAGAAAAAACGGCCGCGTTAAATTATTGGCATAGCTGGTGTCACGGTTCTCGCGTGTATATTTTAGAGGCAAGCCAACCTCGCTCACTGCATCTCTCTTCGAATACGTAGCTGGTGTTACCGCGAATGCATCGCCGGTGCAACGTTGCACCTATATCGCCGGCCTTTTGTAAGATCATAAATCGCGGGCCAAGTGAAAAATCCTGGGCTTATTCGCGCCGCCGGATCGGATGTCCGGCGAATGTTTATCCATTTACGGTTTCTCTGATAATTTACCCTAGTCGTTAGCGCGAGCAAGCCATTTTGACGCTCGTCCACTGGAGGAGAAGAATGGTTAGATCAGTGAGTAAGAGGAGGCTGTAGGAAACATGTCCGGTTGGAGAAGCTGCAGGTGATTCGATCTTCAAAAAATTGCTCGTTAAAGATGTTTTCTTGTGAAAGTATAATTTGCAGGGGGCATGGTTTATGTAACGGGATGGGAAATGTGATGTATGTAATAATGCGGATACGTTTTTAAGGTCAATTAGGGGTTAGATTATGGAACACGACGAAATGATTACACGATTAATTTAAAGGTGGGAAAGTGATACACACAAAAAATGATATATATATAACATCCGAATTTATCCAAAGAATTTTATTGTGAAGTTTCGAGACTTTAGGGTTATATACATGTAGTAAAGTATTTTAACGTGATAATCTATTAGAACATGATTGAATTAGGTAATAAATCTAGGTGACAATATTTGGAATAAATTTGTCTGTAGCTTAGTTACATTCTTTATCCTGTTATTTGTTAATCACCTGCAGTTTGGCGATAAAATATGCTAGAGAAAGAAACTATAGCGAATTGTTTCAATTTACGAGGGACACGAGATAATTTTTAACAGGTGACTGAAATTACATAGATTTATCTCGTTTCTCATGATTGTGCTAGGTCGACTCGATTGTAATAGGTCGAACAACGAGCCCAGGAACTTTCCCAGACATTAAACGACGCGGTGAATACCGATAAAATGTGACAGATATTTCGTTGAACCTGTTGTTACACGAATTTTAGAATCCGGCCTGTTAGGAAATGATTCTTTACACTTGCGATAAATCCGAGGGCACGGTATCCTAGGAATTTCAGCATCCTCTGGAAATGTGTTCCAAACGATTTTCCTTTCAGCACATTAGCCAACGCTTGCGAAACGGCTGTTACATTCTGGCGATACGTCTGTGTCTCCATCAAAATCCTCTAAATACGCGTTGCTCAACGTCTTCCTCTTGTTCAACGTTATTCAATAGTTACAGCAACATCTTAAGCATCGGGAAATACGAAAACAAATTTGAAGATCGTTAATCGTAGAAAGCGAAAACACTGTTTCGTTTCAAGCCGATATCCTCTTCGATTTGTTTATAATACTTTCGTGAGCAACTGCAGAATCTCATTCGCAACGAAATCACTTCCTCCATTCTCTATCAGACAATGTATCCTCAAATTGGACATGTACATCCCAGAAACAAAACACGTACACACGAAGAGAGAAATACCATTAAGGTGAATAACCAGCAGGAATAATATAATACGAAGTCAGGTGAGGTAACATCGACAAGGTATCAATCAAATTATACAAAGACGAAAGAGAGAAAGAGAGAGAGAACATAATAGGAAACAAGCAACCACGGGGTAAGCAAGGTATACTATACGGTCGGCCATAAGTATTAGGACATCTACTGATATTTAGTACAAATCGAATGTTTTCCACCACATTTATTTTCTACTTATTTTACTATAAATCTGTTATTTTGTTCACGTCATATTTTATTTGAATACGAGTCTGTTATGTTATTTACACGTGTCACTTGACATATATTATTAGAAAAAGTAAAAATTGTTGGATTTTTAGTACAATCAACCCATCTATAAAACGATTAATTGGTTCTACGGTATATAGAAATCGCGTTAAACGAAACCAGAACAATGTGATGGAAACATTCCTGCTACCTGTGGATGGTTGTGAAGTTATGCTATATGGAACCGGCAATTTTTGCGTCGCGTTATGCCGAAACCGCGTTTTCAGTTTGCTATGTTATAAGAGGGTTCAACGTATTTATGGCCGACAATATACGTGAAAACAAGCTGTTATTTCATCGAAAGGTTTCTATCTCGGTGAGGATCTGTGATATCTGGCCATCCTACTATGACGATTCGAATCCCGTTTCGCGTGTTCGATAATCATCTTAACGCGGAACATCGCGCACGCATCAGCGTGCGTACACGCGCGAACATGTACGCGATTCCACACCGCAAGGTTGTCGAACTTGCTCGGGTGAGATCCACTAGTTTCCACGGCGGAAGTGCGAACACAGCGTTCCTTCGATCGCTAGCTAACATTGATTACCCCAAGGTACTATAGAGGGAATCGATGATTGCTTGCTAACCAAGGGAATTTCTGAAGAATTCCGTTTATAGATAACGCTTGATTTTTTAACAAGCTTTCTTTTAATTGATTGTTTACGAAGCAAAGAAACGTTAGATAGGATACCGTTAGGGAAGAATGTCGCTTGTCGATGTGGAGGAGGATTATTGAACAGTAAATTAAGTTTATGATGAAGCTGATGCTTCCTGGAAATGATGAAGGATGGCTCATTGTTAGCTAGGAGATATTTATTGAATGAATATTTTTCTTCTTCGTAAATATACCAATCGCTTGATTGCACTTTACGGTAATTTGAATAAATTTAAACTCATTTGTAATTGATGAGCAAATTGAAAATGACTATGATGCAAATTATTAAAATTTATAAAGAGAAGATAAATAAAGAGATGGAATTTGAATGAAAATTCTGAGATTTTATATCAACTATATATCGTAATGAATGTTTCGATTTTAACGTGTTTTAATATTTTTACGTACTGTGTATACGTTAAGTACACCTTCAAATTCCAATCTAGCCATTTATCTTATCCTTCAACAAAAACAAAAAACTTCCAGCTCCTGGCATTTTAGTTTATTTGAATTTAATAAAGAACAAAAAAAACACCGTACCGTAGTATGAATTATACGTTTCGATCATTCTAGACATTTAAAAGGCATCAATCAAAGGAAGAGAAAAGCTACTTACGCAAATCACATTAGGTAATCCATAATTTACTCATAAAATCATCCACGCACAAATTAGCGGAATTAAATATCAACTGCGCCTGACTAAAATTAATTACTCTGAGAAAATACTATTCACACGATGGGTCAAATTTTACACTTGTGCACTTGTTTGTAAGAACATTCGACCCTGCATGAAACTTGCCGATCGATTTAATCGTTTGAAATTGTTTGGAATCCTCTGTATAATGTTTTTCGTGATTCTGATCGGTCGTTGCATTCGAGGTTTATGATTCATCCGTGCAATTGTTGATCGTTGAACCTAATCGGCGTGTTTTACGTCATGAAATTGCATAACGATCGACTGAAAGGAACAGAACGAGGAGTTTACCGCAATTTCAATTATTCCAGTGATTTATGATCTGATTTATATCACGTTTTGATTGAAAACCTGGCAGACACGACAAAACGTAACCGACCATCGATTGGTCCGGTGCCCGAAACCAGTCGCTTGTTATTCCCACGGTCAGATGCGCAGGAAATAACGGGAACATCCTGGCGATGATTACGATAATGTTAAAACATGGCCAGCTCTCACGAAATTAATGACTGCCTGAGCTCGTACGGTCTATTCATTCGTGCCTGCTGCCTGCTGCCGAAGGTTATCGAACTTATGGGACCCATCCACGAGTCCGTTGCCGCTAATGGCTGTCGTTTGTCGCCATCGACTTTCGAGCACCCTCTTGAAACCAAAGTCTTGTTCCTTTGTTAAAACATATGAAATATGTAAGATCTTTGCTTGAAACTTTTAAAAAAGGTACAAGGGTTGAGTTCGATATGAAGGTAGTGATAAGAATATTAATAAAAATATGGCAAGTGAGAAAAAGTTGTATTTCTTTGCTATAGTATATGAAACGTGTAAGGTTCTTGCTTGTAACTTATAAAAATAGTATAACGAAGGGTGAAGTTCATACAGGTAACGATAAGTGGTAGTGATCTTTTGGTAAAAATATAATGAGTGAGAGAACATGTAAGGCCGTCTCAATCGATTTCCTGTAGTTACCTGTACCTGAGTGAGGATATCTCCTTCGACCAGATTTGATACCTCGAATAACACATATAAAAGGCATTTACATGTTCCGAATCAAATTCTGATTATTAAAGATTAGCAGAACAAAATTTGTCAGAATTGTAATACATCTAATTGTACGATAATAAATTTCTAGACGAATAATGAAACGAAGAAAAATTCTCTACTGAAAACAAATACCGATACACTGCTCTAGATAAATCTCCGATTCGATCAGATTCAATGATAGGGATCTTGATTCGTATTTCGCAAAGGTTCGAAGCATGGCAAAGAGAATCGGTCTCGCCTCGTTACAGCGAGATCGGCTTTAGTCGTCGCTAACGAGCGATTAGCCGACATTGGTGCTACTGGGCGAAGAAACTGATGGTAACGAGGTCACGAGTAAGTAGACAGGCAACAACGTTTCGCTTTCGTTATCGCTCATCATTCGCTAATTACGTAAGCATCGTGACAGTGAACACCACTTTGCACGTCGAGCTGGTAAAAAAAACGAGCATTTTGCAAAACGATAACCGTAGAAAATCTCGAAACCAGAATGGCTACTCTACGAGAAAAAGAGCAAAAGTTTCTCGTTGATGTCTCGACAAGCTTTGCGCATTATTTCACGGGATCAACTTTCTTTTTTTTCTTTTATCTCTCCCCATTACTCATCCGAAAATGCCATTTTAAATTCAGTTTCTTGTTCCGACCGATGTTATTACGAGTTTTTCTGATATTTTCTCCAATTCCTATTTTTATAAATATTATGCATTATTCAATTAAAAACGGGAACAGGTGTTCATACTCGAGTCTGTTATGATCTGTGAGTTTCTATCATCTAATTTGCTAATCCAAACTGACGTTTCAAGAAACGGAATGACTTACAAATTTTTAAAGCAAATTGTAAAATAAGATTGAAGCGAGAAATTACACGTGGTAACAACGATTCTTGAATGATTTTTCATCAAACGAATCTTCATTTGAGAACAGAAAACATCGATTGAATAGAAAATAAACCAATGGGCGCGAAGTTAAAGTGAGAAAAGATGGTATTTGGCGTCTACAGAGATTACGGTCTTTCAAATAATTCCGTGTGATCGGTCGTGTTACCGACGAAACATCAGGCGTTTACATAAATACATAGCTGGGAGGAGTGTTCCAATTGTGAATCATTTTCATCGGGAATGTAGGTGCCCTTAAATTACGTCGGCGAACGGATCGGAGCACTGTGTACCCCAATTACAGCCAGGAGCTACGAAACTTGGATTCTTAATGCAATCGTCTCTTGTTGTGGTAAATAGTTAGGAATGCCTCGGCTCATCGAGTCATTCTACTTCTTAACGAATTCCAAGCGAACTCTTTTAAAGTAACAAACAATTTCAAATAATTTCAAAGTAAACACGATAAAGATTCATTTGCAATAGACAATGAAAAAACATCTACATGTACTTCCATTTGGTTAAGATCTATCTTGCAATTATTCTTAGGAGAAACAGATTTGTTACCACGAATATGTATTTAACAGATCTATCAGATAAGATTTTATTCTTGGAATATAACAAGTGAAAAAGCAATTCTGACAGGATATCGCAATTATCTACCTCCAGACCCATTAATAATTAATTCGTCGATAAATCGATCAGTACAGAACCGTTTTCACGATCGAGCAACAAATCCCACGCGAATATCACTATTCCCTCTATAATCAATCAGAGAAACCAAAGTAAGACGCCAAGTGGAAACCAAGGAGCGAGAGAGCAGAAATTTATACGTCGCTGCGATTATTACGAAAAATATTTTAAAAACGATCGATCATGCTTTTATATTTATATACACTTTCCACTCTACGAGTATTAGCCTCGAATATTACGTATTGGGTTAAACAATGAAAACGAACAGCGAGCAATTGTAAAACAATAAGCAACCTGAATTTAACTGTCTAAAAATCTTGTAAACTTGATCCCTCTGGTTTAAGCGATCAGACGACAAATCGCAAGCGAATATCTCTACGTTCTGTACAATCGTTGAAGGAGACTAAAGTAAAACACCAAGCGGAAGCTGACGTACAAGGAAGCAACATATTTTATGCAATCGGTGCAATTAACCACTCGCGCATCTCTTGGCTCTTAACCAACCTCTTGCAACGAATCCCGAAGCACCGACAGGCTCTTAAACTTCTTGGAGCCGCGTCAAGACTAACCACGGAGTGGTAACCAACCAACCCGTCGTGCGTCTTATGCAATTGACGTAATCGACCGAGAGAATATGTTCGGTTTTTACTTTACGAGCAACAGGCCCGTAATTATTCGCGCGAAGGAAATGCCCTCTTCCTGTGTGAAAGCCTCGCGAAGAAGCACTAATCGGCAGAAAGGAGGAAAGGAAGAAACACTAATTGTCGTAGGCGTGTACCAGTAGCCTAAATCAAAGCGTTAATCCGTTAACGTTGACCTATAGAACTCTCTTCGCGAGTGGAACGTTATTATGGTCGGTGAAACTCATGGGAAAACGGTTTCAACCGACGCAGAAACGTGCTTTCCAAAGATACTACTGGTTATTTATGCACGTATCATAGCCACCAAAAGGGGCACAGAGCAAGCCAGTTCTTTGGTGCTGTGCGGTTTACGATGCGCAGATTGCTGGGTTATGTGTGGAAGCGTTATGCAAGCTAATTAATTCGGCCGCAAAGCGATCCGTTTTGACTCAAGGTACTGTTAAATAGCGAACGTTTCGTACGGAATGGGCCTGCTTAAGTATACCGTTTGTTTTTAATGAATGAAGAGAGGATACGGACTCGTTCGCCTGATCTCGTAGCGCGGTTTCCGACTAACTTTATGGAGTAATGAAAGTAAGACTCTGATAGCTGCAACGGAGGAAAGAAAGTAGTGTTACTGATGAATTTAAATGACTCGAAATTACATTGTGTAATTTTTGTATTCAGTTTAGTGACCATTATGTAACTCCAGTAATCTTCAATTTTGGAGAGCAAGGAAATTTAAGAAATATTATATCTCGTAAATAAATCAAACGGGAATCGCGAAATAAATATTTTTATTTGCGGAATGTGTCACGAATCGACTGTAGTAATATTTGGACTTATCTAATTTTTACAATCCAAAAATTTGTACAGAAAAATATACACTGCCACTTAGAAAATCCCCGACGATTTTAGCATTTTATAGAAACGAAACAATTTCAAAAATTGATTTCATACCAATAGATTCTCACTTAGTATCGATTAACTTCCACTTGGAAACGTTCTTTCTTTAACCTATCAGGATAAAAAAAAAAGATATCGTGACAATTGATTTATGAGTGAAATTTTCTGCACATACAGTTCGCGTGTTTCATGCAATGCAATATTAAAAACGATAGAAACGTGTCTTGAGGAAGTGTAGATAGACAAACGTGGTATTTCGCTTGCAAATATCGTGGCAGGAATAGACCGAGAGGTTAGACGAGATGTGAAGAGGTTTTCTCGGGGAAACGTCGAAGCTGTATATTGCTCGTGAGCAGAAGCTCTCTGCATACATTACGTCCGTGCTCGTAATAATGTGCGCTATGTTTCTCGACTGGTTCCGATGTAACGTAAGACGTAAGCCACGCCAATAGCAGCGCCTTTATGTTACGATATTGTGTAACAGGATAATATTATCGCAGAAACAGCTTCCGACACTTGCTTCTTCGTGCTCGGGCTGCGTGTAGTGTCACTTCATCCGTGATTTCCTTAATGTTCCTGGTAGCGGTGATATTATCGGGATGAATGACGTTTAAATAACACGCGTTAGAATATCGTTTGATACTCGAGATGTATATAGTAACGTTCTATTTATGATTATGAAACGAATCTTTTTTTTCGTTTAATCTTTTATAACATTATTTAACATACATATAAGTTACATGTATATACGTTTACTTCTTAACTTTATCATCTTTGCTATTATTGTATTATTCTATTTTACTAATACACCATCCTACTAACTACTAAGTATTATTTCTCAAATTCCAGACGAAACAAACAAGACTTATTAAATTTCTAAACAAATCTAATCTTTAAAAAATACCAATTTGATTCGTCGTAAGGTAATCACAAAGTAGAAGGATACAAATGATAATAAACGTGGAATAACCGTATTGTATAACAACTATTTCGTAATCCGCGTCGCATTTATACCACTCCCCCCGCTATACCTGCGTCATCAAACAAAATAATTCAATAAACATTCACTGTTATCCCCGTACATGCTGCCACCAATTGTTGCGTGTACACCGGACAATTGACAACGCACATAATATCCAATTCTCCGATTACACAATGGGAAAAAGGATCAATTTGCATTCAGCGACCCCGGCACGAAACGCGATTCGTTCCCCTCGATGTCCATCGGACGCAATGATTCACAATAGAGTTACAAGAGTTACGGCTCGATTGCCACACATTATCCACATTCCACGTTGGCGATCGAAGGGATTCCCTCGGCTTCCTGGTGAAACGCAATACCAGATTTCAATCCGCGTGGCGCGCGTGTGCATCGTGGCTATGCCCCCATCGGTGAAATCGAGATAGCAAAACCCTCTTATCTGGGAACATCTATCAGAGACCTTTCGACCCCAGTGATTCGTCTCTCTTGTCGAACGTGCCTACATACCTTTAAACTTAAACGATTCGTTCCATTCCCTCGTACCGTTCACTCGGTCAATTCTGATCGCGCCAGGGGCGTGCTTCTTCCAATTCCACGACTTTTGTGGATCATCGCTCTATGCCTGATGCTTTAGGAAAAATATCTGCATCGTATATTTGTCCTTTGAAAAAATTTACCTTGGATGACGATAAGCGAGGTTGTGAATAGAGCGTTGTTATCAAGCTTCATACTTGGGAAGACGTTAAATCGTTGCTATTGACATTGGACTATAGTCCAACCTTACCTATAGTAACCTTATCTATAGGTTCATCGAATAGAAAATTGTGTATATTGATTCCTTAATGCTAATAATGAGAAGTTGGATTTACGTAATATTTGCTGTTCTAACGTTATAAGTTATTATACGAGAATGAATCATGAGAAACAGCATACTTAGATATTTGATTAAGTATTTTCACACACAAATACCTACCTTGCTTTTGGATTATAGGAATTGAAAAAGTGCATCGATTGGTGTATAAAGAGTAAATATTTGAAAGAATATCGATCAAAAAATGAACCTGAGAAAAAATTTTTTCCAATGTTACACGTGTCCCTCTCTCAATCTTTTCTATAAATTATAAATTTTCAAAAATAATCGACTCAATAGAAAGAAAAGAAGCAACATCGTTACACGATGCACTGCAGGCATAGAATCGTTTCCCGTCTCTTCGCTCATTTAATCCTATAATCAGCATCTGAAGACGTTCGTTTAGCGAGTGGGAGTACACGAGGATCACGAGAGAAATCGTCGGTAATTTCAACGACGTTCGAACCACCGTGAGAAGAGATCCACAGGTTTGTAGTACGCACCTCTGCTACCTGATTGTTCTTAAGTGCTTTCAGATTCGCTTGATCGGCGCACGATGTACCCGGTGAAATCATCGTGCTTGGGAAAGATTAAATACAAGTCGAAAGACGATAGTAAATCTCGATATTACAAATAATTACACAGTATTCGTTATTATGTACTGAAATGATGTTTTATGCGCAGATGAAAAAATCATGCGAGAATTTATTACGATTCTTATCGAAATGTTACCTGGTGGAAATAAACGATTAACATTGCTTAAAAAAATAATCTTACACGTTGTATGAATCGACATTTATACGGGGTATTAGAAACAGATGCGAAATTTATATCACAACGATTAGTTATTATGGGTTCCTTTATCTTGTCCTACTTTCCTCTCCCTTCTCTATGAATATTAAAAGAAAATAAGCAAATATCTTTGTTGGCTGAACAAAAATTTCGCAAATGGTTTCGAAATTTAACCCAGATCAAAGTCAGTATTTTTATTCCATCTCAACTCGAAGTAAACTAAAGTGATGTTACATTTTATTTCGATCTAATTTATAATGTTTCTTTTCTAACGTTCGTTTTTAATTTCATTCGAAACTTAAGTCAAACCAAACTAATAGATATTTTCAATGAATAATGAATAAAACAAAAACACAAATGAACCAGAGTATCCCACAGAACGATATGTTCTCATATAATTTTCACTGTTGTCACATAATGAGAGGAATGAGTGCGTTTAGAGTTTACGATCTCAAAGTATCGTTACTTTCCATGTCCGGCCTGTAAGTACTTTTTCACGCTTGACCCGCGAAGAATCGTCGGAGCCAGACGTTTTCACAGCGTTTTACAAACATCCGGTGACTGGAGCAGAGAAAGTTGAAGAGGAAGCGCAGCCGGACCGCGTAATTCACGTCAAGGCGCGCGTCTCCGCGTTCGTTCTAGGACGATTTCATGGTGATTCGTAACGATGCCCATAAAGGTCAAGCCAGAAGGAACGAGCTGCTGGCAAGGAGTTCACCAAAAATGGCTCGGCAACACGTTGCTCGCCACGATTTACGATATTGATTTTAAAAACGATCGATTGTATGGTATCGACGCGGAAGAGAATCTTCTATTTAAGCAGCATTCGTGCCTTATTAGAGCGCTTGAAATATCGTGTGATTAGGCATACAATCCCTAATTAGGCAATTTAGGCTATACAATGAAATTGAACACTGAACAATAGTAAAATCACTAACCACATTGGACTTGCTGAAAATTTTAAACTTTTCATCCAAATAAATCAATCAATTCATTTAAGTTCATCATTCAGTTCGTTTCTACCATCTCGATCGTATGTCATTTCGTCACCTTAATCAACGAAGTGCTTTTTGTGCAATTAATTATCTGCGACTGCATGCAGAATTTACGAAACATTGATATACAAACTGAGATATGAATTACAAGGACATCACGAGGTATGGACATCAAATAGGATATCATTAATGTAAAAATATTCATTGATTCTCGCAAAAATTAATGAAAGACTCGGAAACTTAATATTCTTGTCCTTGAATTTTGCTTTTGATCTTTTTTAAATTATCTTGCAAGCTTCATTATTGTTGAAGCAATAGCATTGTTAAAGCATGCTTGTTGCAAGCATTATTATTGTCAATATCCAAGGTTCTCAACATTATCGTACGTAAAAGACACTCTGTACGACCAATTGTCAATACTATGTTAAGAACCCTGAATATTGACAATAATATTGATCGTCTAAACGGTCCGTAATAATTTAGTTCCTAGTTGCTTAAAGATTCATTAGATAATCTATAATTCTGATAGTATCGTGACCATCCTCTTACGTTCCTTTTGCTAGAGTAATGATACTTGTCCCGTACTTGACAAATGATGCTCCAGTAGACAATGTAGAATTTCTTCACTTCCGACGCGCAAGATCAGTTCCACCTTACATTGCTTTCGAAGATGTAATCAAAAAATCCCAATAGGTATCTGTTTCTCAAGCAATCCACCTGATGAGTCTCGGTTTTAGCTCTCTTTACCCCGATGACTGGGCGAAAGGATTCTTTTGTGCGTCCAAGTTTTCGAGTTCGCAGGACTCGTCTGACTATCGACCGAATCACCTTGTACAATGCCGTGTGCATAAAGAGAAGTCCTCAGCTTGCTGCCGGCAGCGTCGAAATTAATTCTCGTTACATTGCAACAGATAGGGTTCGTGATAACACAGAACGCGCAACAGGTACGTGGATCGATCGTGCCTGACAAATTCAGCACCAAATGATACGATGACACGCGAACTCTCTTTCCTGATTCGTCGCTCAATCTTCCATCGAAAAGTCAGTTGCAATGATTAACAATGTAATTACCCAGTTTAGTGACCCGCGAATAATTAATAAGTTACATCGCGAGAATCTGATATTCCTCTTTCCTTTAATGTACTAGAATAATAAATACGTTGCAAAACCCGAATACAAAATACACTTTGAAAAAAGAGATACTTTGTCATAATGCTATAAATATTTTAATCTTTTCAAACCTCAAACTTAACTGTTTCAAACTCAAAAGCATTGTGCAAAATTCTTGGAATTTCTTTTTATAATCACAATATAAATTCGATAGAATCCAATAGTGTGAATTGATTGAAAAGAAACTAAAAACAGCAATAAGCGTATGGTAATGGAGGAACGTATAGACTCGCAACCACTGGAAAGTTCATCGTTCTCGAGAGTTTCCCGAGGAAAAGAGTTCCGCTGAATCATTGGTAGACGAACGGCGCACGCGGCGCATCATAATGATCTGCCGGCGAGGGCAGAGCATAGAAACCGCGAATGAAAAATCACTGAACGAGCAAGCAACAGTCCAACGAACATCTCCAGGACCGCGGCCCGGTAATTTATGGTACGGACAGCGTGACGTGAGAACGCGCAATTTACAGGCGCGAATCGTTACGACATCTATATACACAAGCGCTATTTAATTTCGTTTTGATCGGCGCTCATGGATACTCTGCCGAGTATATTCGTTGTAACCATTTAAGAATACTGGATCCTAATGGTTTTTCAATTATCTGGCTTCGAGCAAACGAAAGATTTCTACGCCGGTGACGATGTTGTATCGCACAAAGTCAACTCGATGCAAACACTCGATTATACGAAGAAATACACGAGTATGGATACGAAGTATTTGATAACTGGTGATAGAAAATTTAATAGATGTTTCTATAAGTCAAAATAAGAGGAAAATGAAAAATTTAAAGCTCTATTTAATAAGTATTAACGTTTTAACTTAGTTTGAAAATTTGTTTATTAGTTACTGACATTTAAACATTTGAATCTTTCGTCATTAATTATCGATATTTTAGCATTTCAATATCCCTGAGATCCAGTAAACTGCTGCACATAAATGAATAGTACCTATGGTATAGTACTTAACTATAACAAGTATAGTATTTTAAGATCTCGTTTGACGATTAGCGTTTTATTCGCTAACACTACCTAATCTTTGTGACAATAAACGAGAAAAATCGCTCAGCTGCATCTAGTCTAAAATCATCAGATCCAATTATCCAGTAATATGGAGCTAGTTTAATTTTGTCGAGGCAATTAAACAGAGAGAAAAAGTACGCTCAACGAGAGTACTTGCTTTGTTTTTCATAGTGGTAGGCTGACGTGACAGCCACTCGTAATTCAGACTAGGTGAATATCAGGTTTGAACGGCAAAGAGGCGTTTCGAGCTTGGTTCTACCGATAGATTTGCCGAGATAACCCTTAATGCCGTGTTAATTATCCGTTGCTGGCCAGCAATTACCATTGGAGTAGCAGCACGCCCCAAATTCCAGGCCTGCCATGCTTTATGAAAAAAGTATTGTACGGCGATGGAACCGGCCCCCGATCGTGCCAACGATGCTTTATCACTTTTTTTCTCAACACACTGGCCCTTGTACACGCCACTTTTTGCGGCCTGTATTTGTGGGTTGGTCTCGTGAGGTGCTGCAGGGCTTCGTTTTTATATTTGCAGAGAGAAACTCGAGACATTGGCAGGCCCTCGCGAGCACTTTCGTTAATTTTAATTGCGCTCTTTCGAATGATTAATAGAAATTATAACCGAAAACAATTGAAGATTACTCGGAAAGTTCAATGCATTTTTCTCATGAACCTTTATGAGGTAATGAAATAATTGAACAAATGGATCTTAGGCAGGTTCAATTCTATCTGTCCAATTCAATACATATAATATCATGTCATTATTATTCATTTTGGTCTTTATAAAACTTATTTAAGAGGCATAAGAAAGATACTCCAAAGACTTGTAAAAGTTAGCTGAATAAATTGTACGTTATTTATATATATACAAATTGTACGATATTTTGTACATAGAGCAGTAAGTTTCTATGCGAACGAACTATCGTTTAAGTGAGTTTCAAATGAACTTTATTTGGAATTAAATGACTCACATGCAATATTTCGAAAGATGCAAGCTAGTTGCGTAGGGTGTGATTTGCGAGTTCCATAATTAAATTCCTGTTTCAACCACACGAGAGAAAGTGATAGGGTTAGTCAAAATCAAGTTGGAACGAATTTCACAACAAATTTTTCATTGACATTTTTACCATTTCACTGTGGTCGAACCGCGTAAAAATTCGTGACACGCGTATAAGAAAATAACAAGGACGAACCGACTGTTCGCAGCTAATACTTCGATATCAGCCAAATCGTCCACTTAGCGATGGTTACGATGGAATTTGCGGTCGAGGAGTTTGCGCTTTACCCATGATGCCACGATGAAACGTTCCCTCGTGATCGACTTTCGATATTATCTCGCGGGGCAAAGCTATGGATTACAGCTACGAAGTATACGTACTAAAAGTTATAAGATACAATTGTTGAGAATTGTGGATCTTAATTGCCGAAATAAAAGTAAAGGAACACTAAGGTTACACTTAGAATTCATATTAGAATAGTTTTAGATTTATTTAATAAACAATTTCCAGGATCTTCGTCGATATACATTTGCACGCGTCTCAACATTCTCTTTGTCTCACCATCTTCCATACCACACTGCCAACGGAACAGTTGCATTCATCTGTTTTTCGAGACGCCGCGGCCAATCTAGTCTAGCACACAAAATTATACTCAATTATACTATATTATATCTCAATGACAATATCTATAGAAACTTCGGAACATCCAGATTCAACGATCTGAATTTCCTTTAGTTTTCTTTCTGAATAATCTTTTTCGCATTAAAATATTTCAATAATCCTCGTCAGGAACAAATAGAAAGAATGAAACGTATAAAAGTCCAACTAGCTGTATATAATATGTATAGCGCATACAAGTAGGGGTAATAAATTTCTCGACGAGTAGACGCAGAAGAGATTGTAACAATTTGATCATAATTACGAGAGGCGATACGATCGTCATTTGGCCGCAATTACGTGTCTTGATAGAACGCGTATCACTCTCGTAACAGGTTTCTTCTGTGAAACATAATCCGCTCGGTGAGCATCGATACGACCCTCAAAGGGATCCATGTCTGAATAAGCAGCGTTAAATTCAAGCAACACGAAGCGAACACCGCGATGCGTCCCGCGTGCACGTGATGTTGCAGTTCGTTGCAATTAAACCTCGCAGGCAATTGGCGTGCCAGTCCTGTTATTACGATCAGATAATCCGAGCGTAACGTTCTACGAGAACAGGTGGATGGTTCAAGGGCACCGTGTGGCCTCTAATGCACGAAACCTTCCCTCGTCTGTCTTCGCTGCATTTTCACTTTTGCCCAAGTTCGTGAATCACAGCGTGGCGCAACACGTTTCGCTAATTGAATAAATCCATTCATTTTGATGAAACGCCCAGCAACTTGGACGGTGAAAAAACGAATTTAGTAGAACGAAAGTAGGAAGAATAAGGGGGATGAGTTTATTATTCTCATGAGAATTCTACAGAAGAGTTTACGATCTTAAAGAATGAAAGATAATGAAATTTACTCATTGACGTTATTTGGATCATCGCGATCAAAGTAGCAAAGTGTAATTTCACTAATTTGAAAAGTTTATTCAGAGAAGCAAAAAAATGGCACACAGCGTACTTTAAGGTTGCACAGTTCGATAATTTCCCCGCGGAGACACGCGCTTACTAACTCATTTTTACTAGGCAATATATTCCGAAGTGTTTTCTCGAACGTTTCGTGCGCGAGTCCGATATATCACGATGGCAATCAACATTATCTCACATCGCCCCGTCCTCTAATTATAAGCCGCCATTGAAAGATATACATTTCTCAAAGTTGTTTCTTGCCTCGAGGGTGCATTGTCCTTTGAGAACATATTAACTGAACGACCATAGAATAATGTTAAAAACGCAACAGTCCAGCCATCCCTTCGATAGTGTCCAGTATCACTATTCGCCATATTTCATCTGTGCTTTTCGTGCGATACTCCGTTCATATTTCAGGCTTATCAACGCGTGCCCAGAAGGTCTCACGCTCTATCTTCCCCTTTTTTTCTGCTCCGTCTACGCCACCCCACAATTATAGTATGATTTTTACGAAAAAATGCAACGAGATCCTTTATTCATTTTTATACAAGGCCATAAATAATGCAGATACGACGAAATGTGTGTCGATGGGAATTTTTCAAGACAGCGCGGCGTCTTTCGCTCGAAGGCGGGCTCATCGAAAAAGAACCAATGATTCATATACATATTAATACCGCCTCTATCCCCCTTTTAAACTCGTATTTATAGCTCTCCGAGAAGCAAAGCTACGCTGCTAAATTCCATGAACCAGTTCCTTCGCGTATTATTCGAAAAGGAATTGTATTAAGAGCGATCAGATAAATCATGCGTCTATAGTCAAATACCAACATAACGATCATCCTATCGTTCTAAGCGATATTTATTAACAATACATTGGCTTCAAAGTCCAATCCCTATGATTGCTTAAATTCCGATCGATTAATACATCGCTGATAATCTGAAAATCGGATTTTGATTGTTCGAATCCAATGAAATTCATTGCAACGCTTTCATAGTGATTAGGTACGATTTTAATTATCTCAACGCTCGTTGTCTGTTCATCTAGCTGGTCCTTTTCCATTTACATTTAAATATTTAACAATTAAAATACCGGAAGGCTTATCCGCGGAGCTGTTTAAAACCATAGGTACAACAATCCTGTTCTAATCATATACCTGTGTAATGCAAGTGACCGGAATGGTATGATAATAGTCACGCGATTTCCAGCAATCGAACTGATCGATTGAACGATCGAATAAACGATAGTTAACAACAGGGTAATTTGATGGCTATAGTTGATTGTATAGAATTTTAATCGCACAACGACGAAAGAATATTCAATTTTTCGAATCTTTTATTTAAAATATATATTATGAAACAAATCTTTATCTCGAAAATTCCAAACGAAAGATACGGTAGTTTTATTCATAAATAGGAAAGATGAAATACTTTATGATAAATACCATTCGATACATTCGTGATTTCGCTTCAGTGATATGTAAGGCCACAACTATTTATTTATTCGGCAAGATAAATGGAATCTCTTCCAAATCACAAATTGCGATTTCTTCATTTGGTGAAACTTCGAAGTAAAATATCAGACGTTCTTACGTATAACGATGTAGCCTGGTATTTGAGGCAAGTATGAAAAATTAGAAAAATGAAAAAAATACAAGTTTCTGATTCCATCTAAGTATAAAATTTACCATTCAAGTTCAAAGTTCGTACGATTGAATAAAATAATACAATTCCATCGAACGATTACCGCGTGTTCTCGATAGAAAATTCTGTTATTGCAGAACGTGAGTCGTTCACCTAAGGTTACAATGCGTCTTAAACGAACATCGATGAGAAAACAGTCGGCGGCGGAACTCGCGGACGAATAATTATTATTGAATCATCCGATTACGCGGCGTAATCTCACGGCTGATCTCTACGCGGATTAAAACGTTGCAACGTTTTTTCTTAAGGGATAAATCCGGTTCCTCGACGCGATAAAAGCGTTTTAATTAAGTATTGAACAGCGTACGCTTGTTATTTATTTTCATTCGTTCCATTATTCATTCGCCCCTATCCCATTTCTTCGCCTATCTTCGCAACACAGTTTCAAATTAAGCAGAAGACTCAACTTCGTCCTGAGACCACTGTAATTCCTATCTCACGACTAACGATCGTTGTTGAACTCATTTTCTCTACTTACCATTTTTTATTAAATTCCAGCATTCTGGAATTCATCGCAGCTTCACTTTTCAGTAATTTAATTTTAGTCTTGCGATTACAAATGCGTATATTATGCTTTTAGTGCCTCCTTGAACATTTAAAGAAACGAAAACTACGTTCTTGAATATCAGTTATGCAGACTAATATTAATTAAATTAAACTAACAATTAAGTGAACACAATAACTAAACTAATATTATTCCTCTCTTACAAAATATCGTGGGCTTCTCACCGAACAAATTTTTATAAATACGAGTAAAGAAAGAAAATCTAAGCGGATGTTTTATATATTTCTTTATATCATATGCACTTTGTACATTTTTGCAGCTTCTTTCCCATAAATCCAAAAATATCCGCAGTCTAACGACTCCAAACTGTCGACTAATGGTCTATATGCTGTATATATTACACATTTTTTTTAAACATCTTTCATTTTGATCTCTCCGATACAAATTTCATATCGTAGTCGTCGTTTAGTTCTAGAGTTAACAAAGTGGTGCTCGAACCGAGGCTCGTGTCGCGGTGCTTGATAAGTGCGAATGTAATGCGAATTTCGTTGGTGGTTTTATTGTGAATCGAGCTAGTCGCGCACTTGCCAATTTACGAGCAACTTGTTCAGCTGGTAGCTGAGCTAGGTGGAGCTCTCTTGTACACACGGTAGTAGTACGCGACCACGATAAAACGTTCCGTTCGAAGGGTTGCCGGTGCGTGCTGGCGCAGATAAATTTCGAGTGTAGAAAGCGATTATAAGCGACGTTGATTAATGCTACCGTAATGAATGGGCATTCTATAGGACTTACCAGCATGGATGGGTGTATACTGATGGACCTTATCTTATTGGTATAGAAGGTCGCGCAAGAAATAATGTTTTTGCGATGAACCACTCGGATAATAGACGACTAATGGCTGATGAGCTAAGGTTTGTTTGCAGTTAATTGATTATTCAAGAGTCTTTTCTTAACTACGAATATAGACATTCTCCCACGATCTTGCTACGTACTCTGACACTGAACTATAAACATTACAATAATCGAATCTGTGTTTGTAAACTCCATTAAGAAAAACAAAACTATATATAGTGGCTCGCAAAGTGATATAATGAGTTCTCCATGGTAAATATTCAAATATTTTCACGAGCTTACCCACAGAGAACTACTATTCTTTAACTCTATTGAGGCTAACACAGTTATTGAGAAACAACAACTTCTGGGAGACCACCTTATACCTCCGAACGTCTTCGTTTTCCTAAAGCGATTTCATTGGCAAATGATCGGAGCTTCGATCGAAGTGAATTTAAACCGGTTTGCGTATGCGTAAAGTTGATCGAGGTAAGGATAAAAAAGGGGATAAAAAAGGACCAATAGCCACGTTGTTTCGAGTGACTACGACCGGAGAAACGTTCGCGCGATATCTTCTCGCGGAATCCGGAGCGGAGACGCGTCTCTCGCGAAGTGAGCCGTGCAAACTTGTCGCGTAAATCGTATCAACTCGGTGTGTGTATAGTGCGGCACCGCGGTGGCATGCAGAAACAACTGAACTGCGGCATCGTAAACCTTGATTTTTTTTTGTACCTACCTGTTCTTCCTCTCTGTCCTTCTGAGTCCTCTTTCCCTCTTTTGGTGAATGGAAGCTGCCTCTTTCGCTCCGCTAGCAAGTGGAGCACGCCTATAAAATAAATAGCGGCGAACCTTGCCTGCTTCGGTTGCTATTGAACTTTAGAAGTCGCCATAAACCTTTCAGTACTCCTTTCTCCGTTCGTCGCGCTCGAGTTCGCGCGCTCCGACTCGTAAGCGCTGCGCTAGCCAGAACGCTGCTCGTCTTATCGACTCGCGATTAAATCGAGCTACGTCCTTTACCGATCGGAGTCAGTAAAGTTAACGAACCTCGAAGAAAAGGGTGAATGACCTCGTGTTAAATCTCTTGCTATGAGTTTTGACGTTTCCATTGAAATACAAACGAGGAAGATATATAACAGTTGAAGATCGCAAGAGAAAAATATGATAAGTTCGTTTTTGTTGATCCTCTGACTGTTATGCCATTTGGTGGATAAACGTGGAACGGTTGAAGAGAGGAATAGCTTGATATTCAAATTAATATTCAAAGATATAAACCTTCTGAAAACATGTAGGTATTTATTACAACATTTAATACGTAAAATAAATTTTTATTCAGGATTCATTTCAACAAAATATGAATTTTCATAAGTATCTAGTTCATAAATCACTATTAATTCAAGTTTATAGGTATCAAAAGTAACTGTCCTTACTTCGGCAGATTGTTCACTAAACAATTTTCTAAAGAAATAACATTCTAAAATAACGTTGTTTCTTTTAAATTCTTGGTTTCCAATTTTTAAATTCGCAGCAGTTCGAAATCTCTGCTGGTAAATGATTCTGGAAATTTGATTGCTGTAAAAAATATAAATTGGTCATTTTCGTCATTCTGACGATTTTAATATTACAGTAAACTGAGTAAGCGTTCTTGATCGGCACGTTCACGTGTGTTACAAGCCGACCAGTATAACATTCCACTCGTGAGAAACGCGCTCACGGCTACGCGATCAGTTTCTTTTAGATGATTCGATTAACCTAATGACAGTAGGCGGGCACGAATCTAGCGATTTTCCCGGTTAAATTCCCCGCGTTATGCACGCGAAATGAATTGCAGCACGATTGGCCTCGCGTCAACGATCGGTTGCGTTCGATCGACCACGATGACTTCGATGTCTGCTAAAGGCAGCTTCTCCTCGTGGGATCGCGTCATTTACTCTAGTTCATTCACTCATCGTGACTTTGACTCGCTTGCTGCTTCGTTTCTATGTAAGCTACTTTTTCCTGGGAACGATCGACTACTGTTTCAATCTGTCCTCGTGATCAAGACCTAAGTCTATTCTGAGCTAATGACGCACCTACGAGACGCGTAAATGTATTACTTATACTTATCATAATAATAGTAACTATGTGTGATTCAGAGATTTTACAATCCAAATGAAATTAACGGCTATTCGATATTTAGTTCTTGTATAATCTTTCAAGTTTAGGTAAATAAATTAGATAAATTTGAAGAAAGATTTTCGTTTTTATAATAAAATTTCGAACTTTACTGAAATATTTGCTATAGTTTCACGAAAGATCAAAGGAGGCAAATCTTTGTGTTTGCCTCTGTCGATTGGTGTAATTATTCTTTCCTCCATTCTTTCTCATTCAAAATTCAATCGTTCCAGAATTAGTAATTTAAGGTACTGATTAAATGAATCCATCTTTTCTATCTCTATGTTGAGAATCACATCTTCAATCCTCGTACGGAAACACAGATATACAATCACGTCGATACAAACTGTGTGTTAGTGTTATTACTATAGCATCACAATCAGCAAGCAACCATTGTTTCTCAAAGATAAAAAGTAGAGCCTTGAACTTATCTCGATAGTGCATTCCGAGAGATCGATCTGTCGAGCGATCACGAGTTCACGATCTATCATAGAGCCCTCTAATTGTCGATTAGCGATATAAGGGTTGGCCGATCGTGATTGAGAGTGCCTTCACGATATCGCGAAGGGGGGGAAGGGGAGACATCGAATAGGTCGAGGAGGTCTCTTATTAAAGTACAGACAAAATGATCGGGTCGTCTTTGAGGAGTGAGTGCCGCTTGTCAGCTTATTGTAGCACGGGGCAAACTAACGCAGCTATCCATTTATCGGCCTCCCATCAAGATAACAAGACTTTTTTCCTTCGTTAACAACGCTCACGAGGATAGCGCACGATCCACTGGACAAGACCCTTCATTATAGCCCTGCGTAATTAAGCTTTGTACACGAAAAGAATGGTTCCCTTTTACATTCTTTTTTCCTCTTCTCTCCTTCTGTCGTTTGGCCATCAACCTTAGTACTATCATTTTGCAGAAACGCCAATAAGTCGCGGTAATACAATGGCGCTATGGCGATGGTGTTAAACGATATTACAAAAGTTCTTGGTTTTCATAGCAGAAATAAGTAGTCGTTTCGATATTTCATGATGCCACGATATAAAATAGAACAGAAAATACCGAAGTATGCTGTATAAAATGTTCTAGTTAAAATGTCGATAGTAAATACTGGAAAATTTATTTGTGATTCTGAGTTTTCACTTCGAACGATCTATGAATCAATATTCTATGCGATTTTGAAGCTCGTTAACGAAACGTTTCAGAGCAAGGGTTATGGATGATGAGTATATTTCGTGCAGAGAAGCGAGGTTTACGAATCGCGTGAGTTACGATCGTGGCCAGCGGCCACGTACCTATAACCGACACAATCGCGTCGTAAAAAGTTTAATCGCGTATAAAGACACGTACGTACCTCGAATCAACTTTCACGTCACGACGTGCAAAGTGGATGCGTGCCGTGAACTCGCGTCGATTTATTCTCGTTTTCGCGATACGCGTTCGACCATTAACATTGGCCTTCCTCCGCCGACCTGTGCCCTCGGGCGACAATTTTATTTCAAATTACACGTTCAATTTGAGGATCGTTCTTCATTAGCTCCCGTTCTGTAATTGTCGTTTATCAATAGCTAAATTGCCATTGAAACTCAAATGGAGCAAATAAGGACACGAGAAAACGTTGATACATCAATTATGATTATTCAAGGTACGAACGATATAACGTGTGAGAAGTAAATGAGGAACGATATACGGGCGAAAAATAAAAATTTCAGACGGGAGTAATTGGAACCATTAATTCTCTAAGAGTCAACTGCTTCCAGTCGACTGAACGATGAAAAGCTAAATCGCGTGTTCGAATTACCATTTGAAGCGAGAAAACGAGATCATCAGTCCCGGCAACCTACGGCCTTCGCCTCGTTATATTTCTCCCCTATATTGTTAAACGAGATTTACGCTGCTCCGTAGCAGTAAACCATCCGCGATGCAGTTTCTTGACACTCGGACTGATTGACCACCTAGCAAATGGTCGTACACCGACCTCGGGGATTAACACGTTTGCAGCATAACGCGACACGAACGACATTGCCTAAGAACGTGCGCTATTGTTGCTTAATCCGACGTTGATGTCCTTATCAATCGCCTATAAACTCGCATATACGATACACGTACAGTGGGTGACAAAAATATTTGAACATTTACCGTAGAAAACTAATAAGAAGTTTTGAAGTTACACAATTAAGGATACTGTGTATCTAACGCACAAAACGAAGTACGCGAACATTTTATCGAGAACGCGGAGCGTAATCAATGATCGCAATACGATTATGGTTGCGTCAAGATCTTCCGCGCGCGAGAGATCGTATCGCGTCCCTCGTAGCTGTATCGTTACAACGCCGGGGAATAGTTAATAAGAATAACAGTGAGTAACGTTCCTCACAAAGCATCGTGCGGCCAGTCGAGCATGTGGATCCCCTTACATAACGCAATCGGCAATAAATGTACAGGGTGTGCCGCGAATCTATTGCCAACTGATTCAGTCGCTGGTTCGTACGTTTACGTGACGAATGGCAAATGTGAAGTTCTGTCGATATCGATTCGATGAATTGTGGGACCCTTGCCAGATAGGTTTGTCGTTGAATTGATTTGTGATTAGAGGTGATTGAGGTTGGAGGTAGATAGATTGGTGGCTGTGTAATTGAAGTTCCATGGCATTGATTGAAAGCAAACAAACATTAAGACGATGTGGTTTAATGACGATAATAATAACACGTTAAATTATTTCCTATATTTCACTTTTATTACTATTGAAACAATAAAATTCTTTTTTCTCGAAACTACAAACAAAACTGTTCTCTGCGGATAGACGAAGAACGGTTATAAGTAATAAACTCGTTTCCCATGATCTTTAGTTCAACCCATAAATATCCTAATAATATTTCACAATGTATACACAGCATGACTTCGATCTTTATTATTTTCGTAATCTTTTGCCATGGAAACACGCTTGAAAAAATAAGAGGTCGAAACACTCGAGACTTTTCGCTTCCTTTAATATCGTAAAATCTTTAAAGAATTAACGATTAATTCACGATACACCCTATGTATAATACCGATTTCTTCGTGAAAAAACAATCGTCTAACTCGCTGAAACGAGACCATCTTCGACATTAACCACATTTCATCTTCGTCCACTGGCAACACGATCGAAGATACGAGTTCTCGTAGACTTTAATAAACAAGTTGTCTTTCTCGCGCGTACATCAACTTTTCCATTAAACTTTCGACGAACCGTTGTCTCTCGTTGAACACCCACGCATCTCGTCTGACACGAGTCTCTCCGCGATAACAGCGCAGCGTAAACGTTTGTGATGTAACACACGAACCTCCCATCGATGCCCTAGAACCTCTCGGTGATTTACGGAATCCAACTGTTTGCGAGGCGTTTTGTGTACGTTTGTCGTTCCACGGTTACAAAACGCTCAATGTCCGGTCGGAACGAGAACCTTGCTTAGAATGTACCATCTAAATTTCTCATGGACGATTTACTGCTTCGAAGTTACATCTGGGGCAGTTCCACTCGAACGCGGCTTACTGGATATTACGAAATTCTCTCTTCTGCCATGGATGATGCTTGTGATTCACAGAGTATCTCATAATGTATGGATTTTCATCCTTGAAACAGAATGTACTCAAAGCGAAACATAGTATTACGAAAAGAAAATAATTGCTAAGGAGAAGAACTATTTCTTCGACGCTATATTAATTTTACGTGAGAAAAATTATAAGAATAACGAATTAAATGATGATCAAGTAGATAATCCTCAATTTTTTGCATATGATAATTTCTTTATTTACGAATCCCCTAATTTTTGTGTGTCGTTTTATTTTTTAATTAATAGTCACTTTGTTAGAAACATTATTTTATAGTGACCAGAATTGACATAATCGAAATTGATTTGCTCTCATGGACTATCATGAAGTTGAAACTGATTGGATCGAATCGTTCGTGATTATAAAAGTTTCCTGTTAAGGAATTACCTAGTTAACGGGTAAAGCTTCTTGCAGACAGCTTGAATTACGCGTCGGGGATTTCTAATGCTCGATTAGTACCCGTTTGGAAATTCGTGGCGGAGTGTTGGTTCTTGCTATTCGTGTGCAACGCCACGATACTCTTACAAAGAATACGAATGTGGCCATTGTCGCGAACAGTTTCTTTCACAGACCTCTGGAAAGCTGAGTGTATGGTGATTTTTTTCAGAAGACAGCGCGATACGTGGAACATGAGAACAATGTACCCAGGACAAGTGAAAGCTACATATATTTGATGCGTTATGTATTAAGATTCATGCGTTAAAACCGTTCGTATGCATTATCGTATTCAGTGACCGCAACGATATTAAATATTCGAATTTTTCACACGATTCTTGAACTTAGAAAATCACGATGTAAAAAGGATTTGTTGTATTTATAATGTACAAAACGTCACGAGAAAGATAATGATAACTTTGATCCTAATAACTACGCTGTAAATATTTCGGACAAATTTACATTTTTACGAAAATAATTAAAAAGATAACATCCAGACAATTGGTATTTTTTCGCCTATTGTTCTATTATTGGTAGTACTATATAGTTTGAATATTTAATATATTTTTGCTCATTATGTACGTTCTATGCATTTCTGTATCTTGAAATTTCTCATCCGATACTGAAAAAGTATGAAAAATATTGACGAGTTACAACACTTCGAGTAGAATGAATATTTAATTTCCATTTCTGGCTAATTCTTTCATCGTGTGAAAGAATAAACAACGCGAATGAAATGCGCTGTTATAACACTGACAATTTAAGGGAGTTACCTTCATAAATTCTATAATGACTTTTACCATTGTTTTTAATATGCCCCGGTTTCACTACCGAGTTATTCGTGTGTTAATACATTCACCAAGCCTATACGGACACATCTATAGCAACTAAGAAAGCTGACCTCGTGGATGGCTCTATAAGGCTTGAAAAAAGCCGAACGTATGCCTCGAAGGTGCAATTTATGACTTCGTCATTAAAATGTATAAAGGTTCTGCTTATCACGTGCAACGTCGATGTATACGACGCGGTATATTGCGAGGCGGCCTTTTACGCCGCGAAGAAGCATCAGTTTCTTCTGCAATGCCTAACAGCGCCAACAAAAATCAAATCGTTCCAAAGTAAAACCTAAAAAACGACTAATAATTGTCGTAGTATGATTTGCAGATAACGAACGTCGTTGGAATAAATTGAAAGTTAATTGGACTTTAAAATTCAATAACGATACGCGTCGCTGCATCATTTATCATCCCTGACTGTGTTTCATGCTCACCCTAAACAAACAAAGTTAACGTTATTAATGACCAACCAAGAATTCTTCACTGAGGCATGGCTTGAAAAATATCTATCGCGAAAAGATCTCCGAGTTGTGTAAAAAAAGAAGGAGATCTAAGGAAAATCATTTCACTTTGCAAGCCGCAGGTAAAGAAGGTTTATAGACGTGCGATTTTAAAATCCAATATGTTGTCAGCGAATCTCACGTCAGAACTATCTGTACATCTGATTTTCGGATTAAATACGTGTTGTGTTACTTTCTTCCATGAAATATTAATAACATTAGAGTTACGTAGACTAGTATTAATCATTTCTTAAAAAACACCCTTCGTACACCTCAAACTATATCCTCCATAACGATCTCAAAATTCTTTTCGCTACAGAAGAAATAGGTAGACTATCAACGCACTATCATCAAAGTATCAAGCTGCACGAAATGTAACAAGAATGCTAAAAAAACAATAGGTAGTTGATCTACTACAGGCGAGAGCAGAAGCAAGCCAAAATTATCGAAGATCAAGTACAAAGACCTAGAGGTCGGTATAAAGATCGGTATCGTCGCTGGATGATGTCTCTGCTCACGTCAAATCACATCACAACACATTTGCTTATTATTCTATATGCTAAAGAGTAGATTGTAAATAATGCAGAGTAAAATAAAACAGAGTAAATACCGTGGATTCATCGCCTATTTTCAAGTATTCCTTTGCAACTATTTCACGTTAAAATACTTCGTTTTAATCAACAAATGAAAAGCGATATCAAAATTCAGAAAATCAACAAAAGTATTCTTCGTCTGCTATTAATCACGAGGATCGATTTATCTCCTCTGCGTTTTTCCACGTCGCTTCAGAACGCATCGTAAACCGCTTACTCGAGTCTTCAAGGATTATCGACTAACGATTGCTGTCCTCCGTGAAGAGCTCGATGGGTGTGTACGAGATCCATTTTCGGAACGTTGGAGAAAAAAAGTTGCAAACAGCATGTCGTCACTCGGAGCCACCCCGCGGCCTCGCGACCGACTTTATACGGCTCGCGATGCGAGTTAAAGAATTCTACGATCGAGAGTAAATCCTGGCCTCGTTCGAGAGGAACGACAGCTATTCCACGCGCGTAGGCATACGACAAGTTTGGAAACGACACAGTTATCGCCAGCTGATTACGCTAGACTTCCGAAGGAAAATCGACCAACCGTAACACGATCTCAAAACGTAACATCTTTCCCTGATCCATCCTGCGCGTCAACGATGGCAATTCCACTTTCCATTGTTCCAGCTTGTTACATTGTGCTCCAGATATGTCTCGATACGTCGTTCGAAGCATCTTTGTGGAACATTTAATGGCCCAAACACGACACCCTATTTCTTTCACGATGCCTGTTGGTTTCGAACAGTTACGAAAATTCATAGGATCTCATGATTTTGTAACCGTAAAGCATTGTGCTTGTAGTTAACGAGTCTACGACGGAACCTCGTAAAACCAAGGATATTTACCTCGAATCCCACGAATCTCGAGTTATTTACGGACTCTACAGGTTCACAGGTATCGAATCACGCGAGTTAACGATCGTTGATATCAGATTCTGCCAATCACCATACACTACGGTTTCAGAATCTTTTCTAATTGTAAGAGTCTAAACTATTACCGCGGCCCTCTTGCACAATCGAACTAATATTGTTAGTAAAATTTAACAAGTTAAATGTTACAACTTACCGGTATCAAGAAATACCCTTAAAAAACAATGTTAAGTTTCTTAATAAACAAAAATGAGCTCTGATAAGTTACAATCATTCGATTATTTTATCAAATGCAAAATTTCAAGATTGGAAAAGTGAAGTCTATAAGCGACAACGTGTAACTTGTCGATATATTGATATTATCAGTCAGGAAATTATCGTGCGAAGACGACTTATCGATTAACAAATTTTTATGTTAAATTTTACAACATCCTTGACCCGAACGTTTGTCCCATTCAAAATTTAAGCTTGTTATACTCAGCACACGTATTTTTTTATTGCACGTACCAAGTATGTTCGAGTAACTCCATAAACGTTGTCCGATCATAATCAAGGGCCACGAGCTTCCTCTGTAATGTCGTAACGGTGACCCGGGACATTTTACGGCGACACGCGTGACAATTGTTCACGTGTTGAAATCACACATAATCCACGTCGGAACCGTGTCGAACAAGGTCGTGGCAGAGTCGTGTGTCGCAAAGCCGACGTACCTAACTGCATTCTTGGCCCGCGAGCGCGTAATTCACTCGGCAGGCAATTACCAACGGACGACGTCCACCTTCGGATTTATCGAAATTGGAGCACGCTGCGAGCGATAATAAGGAGAAACCAACCGGATGAACCCTGCAGCTTGTCGCCGCGAGTTAACAGGATTACGGACGAGCGCAATTAATGGCCATACTGAATAATCGATGCGACGCCTGCGCATCATCGCGAAAATAAACCGTGTCGCTCGATCCGACTTGCCGCCATTTACGATCTCTCGCTGCGTTTACGGCTGGCTTTACGAGAATGATTATGCTTTCCTTGCTTTTGCCTTTTTTAGCGAAATAAAATGTCTAATTAAATAAGCTGAAAATGGTGTAGAGGAAGGCAGGTTGATATTATCGGAGATTTCTTACTTGGTATGTTACGCGTTCTTAGCAGCATTTCAGATTATTTGATTTTGTTATTGGTCGAACCACGGAGGGAAATCCACGCCATAAGTATATCTATAACGAAACACGATGCTCGTTCTTACCTGAAACAGAAAATAGTTTCCCATTAAGTTGGAAACTCTCACTGCCGATTTACATCTCTCTATTCTTAAGTATTATTTGCTATGTACAGTTACATAACATGATTGTTACTTATTTATGAAATAATACGACCCCTGATACTTTTAACTGAAAAGTAATTACAAAAGGCTATCAGATATTTGATATTCTTTATTTCGTTAAAATTCACAACTCGTAACTTCTCCCATAGGGAACAGATATCCGAGGAATGCGAGCAAAAATTAACACACAATTTCCCTCAGCGGAACGTTTCCCGCGCGAGATCCTATTCTCCTTGATGCCGAGTCTCTCTTTCTCCCGTACATTTCTACGGTTGCGTAATCTAATATGTACTAGGAAAAAAACGGTTCTCTCGTACGCATACGAAACGCAGTTGATCACCGTGAGACTGGGCAAAACGCCAGAGATAGGAATAAAATCCAACAACCTTCTCAGGGGTCGTTTTCTCGATACTCGACCAATGTTCGAGATTGTTAATCCGATTTTTCTGCGTCTTCTCTCTACGGTACGAGCCGAGCGGAGGTTCGATCGATCGTAGTCTCGAACCGAGTCAAGGTATCGAGTTTCAACGTATACAACGCCGCGTACTGTGAGACAACTGGGCGTGTGATGTACCGGGGTCGTTCCTGTTGGCGAGTAATGCGACTGCCCGCCATTAAACAAGATATACGCGGCTACGACCGGTTGGATTTCGTATGTTAATTTGATGGTGACGACACTTTGAGGAACGACGCGACGGTCGTCCGGCTGTGTGTTTCGTCGGATCGTCAAAGACGGCCCCAGGGATCCCCCATCGCACTCTCGTGTGTCTCCGAACAATTCGTTCATCGATCATATGGAAATTAGACCTTAACACGAACCTTTATTCAGGTGTCCACAGAGGAAACTAACCGTGTTATGAGAGTCATAACTTTTTGGAATAAGAAATTGATGAATGTAAAAATGAATAAAGGGGATTTAACACTAACCTTGCCAGGTTCGATCAAATGATCGGTTTCAAAATTTAATTTAAAGTTGTACATTCATTGTTATTTCTTTTCTTCATCTAGCTTTATGTAAATTCTTATATTATCTGATTGATCGATTTCTCAATTTTTACTGATATAAGAATTTACCTAAAGTTGGATGAACAAAAGAGACAACGACGAACGTACAATCTTTAATTAAATTTTGTAACCGGGCTTGATTAGTATTAAAGAGTAACTCTTTTAATCGGATTTACATAATGAAGATAATGGTGAGAAATAGTTTTGGAATTGATTGGGGAAATTGGAAAAGATTTTGGAAGCAACTTTGTCGAATTAAGTGCGTAATAAGAAGTAAAATTTAGTTATTTAAGAGTAAGTTTTAACAATGGAAAATTAAAATGTAGGTAGAATATAAAAGAGGGGAGAGTGTAATTTGAACACTTTATCCCAATTTTATACTTCTATTGGACACAAAGTTTGCCAATTCAAATGCATATTGGATTTCAAATAAATCGTAACTTTTATATATAAAATATAAAAATAATTTAAATATAAATTTAAATAATTTAAAAAATAAATAATTTAAATAATTTATTATTATTATTTATTTAATAAATAATTTAAATAATTTAAAAAATTTAAATATAAAAAGTGATATGGACTTCAACATAGAGGTTCACTTAGGTAGGAAACCGATTTAAGGACAATTTCTAGATCTTATTTAAGATTTTCTTAATTCTCTTAATTAGAGATATTCTTTCCATGAACATTATCTAACATCACGAATAACTTATAATGACCCAAAATATCTCTCGTATAGTAACATAAAAATTATACTTACCGTTTCTGTTATCTATCATACCACGTATATTAATTTGATAACACTGACATTATAAGAAGGGCCGACTATCCCGCTGTATATTTCGTTGAGACGTCAAGCGTGCCCCCGGGAGTGTGTATTGTAATATTTGTAATACGCCTTCTCCGTTTCGTAGCTTCATGGCTTATGGGTTCGTCGATCATGCGTGTATAACCGCCGCAGCACAATTCCCATATCTTACACAGCGAAATCTCTTGTATAGCAAGAGATATTACAGTTATAAAAGTATTTATACTTATTATTGACGTGCACGATGAACACGACGATGGCGAAGCAAGGTGTTGTCGATGGGGTATTCAAGAGCGCGCTTATGTGCTCGAATAATGTATTTATGTGCCATTGAAATATGAAACAAAGAACCTTCCATCATTTCGAACGGTGGAAAAAGGGAAAAAATTTCAAAGAAAGGCTATGAAATTAAAACATAAAAATAAATTTCTCGAAAAATATTGATATAAAAAAGTTCAATGGGCCGATTTTTAGCGCCTATTATATATCTGAAAGAACTATTCATACAGTATATTAATTTTTTACTAAGCATATGTAATATCGTAAAGTAATTTGAATTAGAGATCGGTTGAAATTAGAAAAAACCGTGTACGTCGTCTTTCTGTGGTTCGTTTACATTTAAGAGCGCCTATGTAACTAAAGTCACCTAGTTCTTACAGAGATATGAGAAAAACAATAAACAACGTTAGAGCAGAAGGACGGTTTCGTGTTTCAACGGGGGATGACCGAGAGGTCAGAGTATGCGAGTCGAAAAGTGTGTGTGTTGCGAGAGTCAGAGTTGATCGAGACATCGAAGAGTAGAGTTGAGAGAGTTGATCGAGATGTCGGAGAGTAGAGTTGAGAAAATTGATCGAGTTGTCAGTGTTGCTGGTGAGAGAGAGAGAGAGAGAGAGAGAGAGAGAGAGAGAGAGAGAGAGAGAGAGAGTGTTAGATTCGTTGTGACGAGAGTTGCCAAATAACTGTAAAGTTATTTGAGATAGATACGAGTATCGCATTTAGTTTCAGTTAAACAAACATGTATATTCAATTTATTATTAATAAATTGTAAGTAATCAGGGAAAAATTTATATCTTAATTTCCACATTACCAATATATCTTAATATATATATATGTCGGAGATGAAAGAACACCGGAGTTTTTGGAATTTTGATTAATCCCGCAACATTGTAACCTAGAGTCTACTATAGCTGTAATTAAACAATTGTAGTTATTCAATCCGATTGTAATTGTTCGAGAGTTGTGATAATGAGCTTGGGCTCGAGGCGACAGCCAGTCACCGAACGTAGCCGCGGTCACGGGATGAACGCCTTGTCTAACAAAGGCATGGAATAATTCTATAGCTCTCCTTGAAAAGGAAATAGTTGTAACACTCGACAGTAAACATTCCAACGGTCTCTGTCCCGTAGCTCGCCACACGCAGACCCTATTCTTCGAGTAAGATGATTGCCAGATGTCGATGCGTCTCCGCAGTACATGTTCAGCTAGCCCGAGGGCCTGTTATAAATCTTAAGATTTAGCCAACTAAAGTCCTTCAAACAGACAAACAGTCTTTGTCCCAACTACGGGAAAATAGGGGAGACCTATTTTTCAACGAGCAGCGTCTCCCACTAGCAACTTTCCCTCGAGGGCGGCTAGCATCTTTTTCTAACCACCGATATGGAGATTGACCAATTAGCAGTAACGCCAATTTCCCTTACTTTCTGAACGAAGGCTTTTCTCGACGAATCCGATGATCTCGTGTCCTTAGACACACCCCATTATAGCTTTCCTCTGTGGCATCATCGGGACGGGAAAGGCATTCTCGCTCGCGATCTCATCGATGAAAAGAGTAACCCCTTACGACCGGTGAATATTACGCGTCCGACTTAGATTTTGTGAGTACGTTCATCTATCATCCCGTCGACTGCGGATTCGTTATTGAACCTAGGATCATTGTCATTAGTTTCTCGAGTACCTAACTACCACGGTTACTTGTCCGGTTCTAGAACAATCGTATTTGCACTAGTCAATGTCTTCTCTATTGCATAACGACAACGTGTAACCCAAACGAAGATTCGTTTCACGCCCCTAACCCTAATTCTAATGTAAACCCGACATATATGTTTGCAATACAATCTTGTAGCTATCTTGTTGCTTCTACATACATCTTCAGTTTGGTTTAAAATTTTACCGATTTAGTATTGCAATGCTATATCGTTATAACGCTAATGAAACCTCAAAATGTCTTGCATAACACATACTATATACACGTAGAAGTTTTCCATGGTGAGTGTTTAAATACTCCCGCGAGCCACTATCGGGCTATAAAATATGTAAAACCTGTATACTTTTGATACATAACAACGATGTTTTACCGCACGAACTACCAATTTGAATATTCAACGTCTGTTAACTTGTAACTCTCGATACACGGTGCACGCAAACTCATTCTTCCGTACTCATAAACAATTCAATCATACCCGCACGCATACCTGACCTTATGGATTCGATTGTTCCTTTCTCACGACTGAGTACTCCTTCAGATATACATACACGAGTATGTATATTGCATATGTTCTGGACAACACACGAATGACAGATACAAGTTTCGTTACTTAACCAACGATATCGTCGAGGAAGGAATAAAAAATGCGCTCGTACCGTTACCAAATCGAACGAGCTCTTAATACCTCGTAAAAAGGATAAATAAAACCATAACGCACTTAATAGTTACGCAAACGCATCATAGATTTACGATTTGCTCTGCCTCGCAGAAAATAAAAGGTTTCTCGGAAACGTCGCATTGGAATTCTCGATGGCACGAACCAATAAGAAATTCACATGTTTCACAATGCAATTATTACATAGGTATTTTGTCGAAGAATCTTTTTGTTTCAACTTTCACGAAATTGCTACCGTTACAAGAAAGAATTAATTGTTCTGAATTTTACCTTGGAATTTTTCTTTTTTAATACTGTCTTATTGTCGATTAACAACCGTGTCAAGAAGATTTACTTGGAGCTCATAATTCTTGTAAATCTAGAATAATGAAACTCCGTTATCGGTTGGGAAAAAGGCATTGATTAACATAGAAATTACTTTGATCCGATGTACATATGTTATGAGGAGTTAATTATGCAAATACATGCAGCATATATATGATTAAAATCTTATTTAGAGAAACGACAATTTATATGCAGTAAACTAACATTTTGCGCTTTATAATCTCAAAAATTTTTGAATTATCAAACGATTATACATTTACATATTTGAAGAATTACATGGTGTTTTAATGTACACCTATAAAGAATAGTAATAGCAAAAGGTAACGGCGAATAAATTATGTAAATTGTTAGTTGCATTCAGAGATAATGACACAGAATGCGTCGAATATGTTTAATCGAATTAGTAATCGTTCGAGAATACGATAAGCGGCAATGTAATTAATACATGCAATTTTCATTACTTGATTCGAGTGTTATTCGAGCAAAGTGAGAAAGCGCACGCTCGGTAAATTACCCGTCGCTTACACTCTGAATGTCAGCAATTTACAACAAGGATAATACGATATTAAGCGTCCTCAAGCGTATCACTAAACGGAAATAATTATAGACCGTATATCTATAAAATATGGTAATAAACTTGTTAAAATAAACGACTTTTATCGTCTCCGCGCGATAAAACTATAACGATTCTCTGTGAAAAAAAGAACCGAAGGTCAAAATTACGTTGAAATCGTATGCAAGAAAGTTATTCGCGTTCTACGAGTCCAAGGTTTCCGTATCGAGGAAGCGATTAGCTTAACTGTGAGAAATCCTTTCCCTATTCAGAATACCAAGTATTGTCACGTACGAAGATCAACTGGAATAAATGCGGTTAATCGTTATCCTGTTGCGAAAGCCCAATGACAATTGATAGACAGATTGAATAATAGATACACATCGCAGCCTTGATTGTCTTGCACAATAATTTACCGAGTAATAATATTATTAAATTAACAAGCTACAAGTTGCAGCTTAGAAACTTCTTCTTTACAATTTTATAATTTTACGACTTGGAACAGGATCATTAGACGATTTGTCATTTGTAAAATTTACTTAAAAATTTAATTTCTTTTATTATATTACTGCTATAGAAGAAAATTTATTAATACTTGTAGCTAGGAACTTGTCAAATTTACTAACGATATTAGTTTAATTGTGCAAGGAAGCTGTTGTAATAAATTTATGGTAAAAATGTTAGTTTATTTGCGTGCTATGTTCTGTGCGATATCCAGAATAGATAATAAAATATATCGCTTATGGTAACGCACACAGAGTAAATATTCGAAGTTTTTCGACTAGATAGGGGAATTGTGATGAACATGGATACTCCCTTGCCGATAATGTTAGTGGTGTCCGAAACGTAAAGAGAGAGGCACGCTTGGTAGCAGTTTGTTTCACAAATCACCTGGCCAGCGAGGGTCACGTTCACGTACACACGTGCGAGCGTGCGTTCCACCTTCCATCTACGACGTTTTATCTTTCCTAGGCGATTTATGCCTGTGAGTCCCTCTCTAACATCGTCTCCTAGACAGCTTGTACAAGCACTACGCCTCTCAGCGGCTTCTCAAAGGCCACCGAATCCCGCTACGCTGCTTACTTTACGAGTTAGAATCATGGGAGGCGATATTTTCAAAACGAATGTTCCACTCGCACCGGACCAGCTATGGGACGCCCCGAATCTCTCATTTTTTGGATGGAAAAAAATGCTGCGCTCGGTAGCAGTGTTAGCGACAAGATAGACAACAAATTTATAATATTAACGCTACATCCTTTGGTCACTTTGAAATATTATACAGTTGCAACTAAATTTTGGAATATTTAAATTTCTTAGTATTTAATCATTCGAATTCTCAGACTTTCAAGTCTTTATATTTAATTATTTAGCGTCCCATTCAAAGAAGACTATTAAAATCTGAGAGAGTGAGATCACTCGTGCAATCGGTCATCTCACAGACCCTCGAACTACCTTCAAATGACCCCAACTGCCAAAACCTAGGAACAGTCGGACAAATCAGGTAATGTTATCTACAATGACAAATGGTCCCGTCAGAAATTCACAGTATATGATACCATCTGACCTGTACGTTCTTAAAGTTTCATTAAGGTTGCACCGCGATCCATCATCCAGACTATCGAACTTTCCAATCAACAGCATCGTTAAAAATCCTACTATAAAATATCTAATAAATCGTAAGATTACCTTAACGTTTGGAAACTTGAACAAAACGCACGTTTCGCGAACGTAACGTTAGCTTACGCAACGCGAGCAATGGAAAAGATTTGAAAGCCAAAGAGAATAGGGACAGAAGCGTGGATATCTGCATAGAAAGAGTGCGTAAACCGCGGATTGTGTACGATTCAATAGGCTATTTCCTACCAAACATAAACGAACATACGAACGCAAATGTTTTACGATCGAGTTCGCTTGTCAGAAGTCCGCAACTTTTATGACGATTCGCAACATCCCGGTGCTCTTTGTTCATTGTTCTAACCACGCCTTCGACACAAAGGAGGAATAAATTTCGTAAGATCTTATCCGACAACATTGAATATCGCCGATCTATACCGAAAATACTGTTCGATCGATCAAGGTTAAATTAGAATAGCGAAACATGCTTTCGAATTGCGCTATATTATATTATATATATTATTATTTATATATTATTATATTATATTATAATATAACAAAAATTCTTCAAGATAAATACACGAAAATCGATCATCCGTCGTGTTTAATGAAATCCAAATTGTCTCATGGAAATTTCCCAGCGAGACCACTAATAACAGAGAACGATCGACGTAATTACACGCTGGATTTAAGGAAAGAAAGTAATTTATTTGTACTGTCTAATCGGCCTTGTTTCATGATGGCACTCGCAGACTTTAATCGCACTAAAATCGCAACTGTTATATTCGTTTTTTTTACTCTGGCGCCGGTCGATTTACGGGAGAGGTGAAATCAGAGCATCGCGTGTAGAAAGCTAATTTCCTTCAAATTATATTCCCATTATGCCGATTAAAGTTGATATTGCAACATATTTCTATTATAACTCTGAATTCTGCAGTTTCATCTTTAATAATCTCCCCGATCTTCGATTATATTAGACCAGGACTCTCTTGTACAATAACCTACCAACCAGTAATATTTCTAAATTGACAAGTTAGAAATCACAGATTATAAATCTTTCTCTTCTAATCTCACAACTTTCTTTCAAATACAATCAATTTTATGATTTACGATTACAATCAACTATTTTGTAATTTCTAAAATTGTGACCTGTCGAATCTCTTTTTTACTAAACGTTGCTAACTAGATCCATGATCGAACTAAATTTCGTATCATTTAGTAGTACTTTCATACGACGACAAAAATTTCATACCGTGAAAATAAAACGCGGAGCCTGATACAAAAAAAAAGAACAGGTTCGTTAAAAAGTAAAGATATTTGCAAATATTTTCTGTAGCCATTGTGTGTGAGTACTTGAGACGCGAAGAATAACGTAACGCTGACAGACATCGACAGACAGGGACACGGTTGTCGAACCTTCATCGCGGAGACGCCAAGGTCGGGATAGGACAAGCTGTCGGTTTTTCAGTTGGCTCACCGTACAGCCGGCGACACACTTACGAGACGTTGACCTCGCGACTGGCTCCGTAAACACGGTGAATATCTTCATTTGCGTGTTTGTAGGCGTCCACGATGCCCGTATGCACGCGGAATAAGTGGGCAGCTGCAACGGCGCACAGCTCGAATACTATCTGGGTAACCCGGTCCCAGAAACTCGTTCCGCCCTTCCGTGGACCACGTTCGACCGTGTAAAACCCGTGTTCGCCCGGTCAGGAAGCGAACACATCCAAATTCTTTCTCTCTACGTAGCGACAGCTGAGCTCCTCCACGCAGGAACAGGAACTGTAATCGATACGGTGGTTACGTTCACCAAGATACTCGCGTGTCTTCGATACTCTCTGAGATAATTCTCGTAAGGAATAAGGATGTTATGGGTAATTTATTGGTGGATTATTACGATCGTGGAACTTCGCTGCTGGATTTCATCAAAATACTGAAATTCGTAGAAAAAACTATTTACGTTGTGAAGCTGCTTCAGCCCATTAAGCATCAAGCGGTAGTTTATCATAATGTTATATATAGTTCGACTTTCTTAAATTTCATAAAATTGTGAGAAAAGGTGACAGTAATAACGAGGAAAATGGTATTGAGAAAATTCTTGGAATTTCTTTTTAAGAATTTTCGTAAAAACTCTTTATATTGAATTATGTTTTTAAGGTGTTTGATGAAATCTCAAAGCATAATTTTAGTTTTGGTTCTATATACAATACGAGTTCATTCATTAATATCTATATATACCGTATATTGTAAGGTTAAAACGGAACGAGGAATTCGTAGGACGAAACGAATAAAAAGTAGTTGGCGACTTGCTCATTTTATGTGGGTCACCCGGTTCCAAAACTTGTCTCGTCCTTTTAAGGATCTTCCAAGTCCAGTTTCGTCGAATTCTACAGGAAGCAGCGAAATGTCACGCGACGAGATTCTTTTCGAACCAATGTCACTGTTCTTGTAACGAGTCAACACTCGCGAAAGAATTATAAAATTGCACACGTAGTAAATACCGTGCGAGTAGTATTTTTTTATGTGCAAACGTAACATAGTCTTAAAAGTATTTATTTGCAAAGCGTGTTAGCGTCGAAGCAATAATAATATAATAACACGACACCGGATACCATTGACCCAGATATATTCTACAGTGATTTGCCTGATCTATTAGCACAATAAATCATCAAGGTACGATTATTACCGTTTCAAAGAGTTTGGTTCACCTGCTAATAGCGGTCTGAGGCTAACACGAAGGTTTCGTAAACGAACCTTAACGCCCCCGTTCGAATTGTAAACTGGTACGTTGCCTTTGTTCCAGACTTCTCTCTTGCAACCGACTACAAATAGCCGTTAATGGTACTCATTTCGAACAATTGTTAAACGCAGAAAGATACAAAAGTCACATACGAGTACACAGTGAAATTCGAGTCTCATTGTGTCGTACAGAAAATGCTGCCGTGATTGAGCATATACGGACAAGAATAGAAACAACGCACTTGTAGCCACTAGTGGCGAACCTATTAAATTAGATTGGGTCACTGATAATGGTACCAATGCCGGTTAGACGGTGCTGTAATTATTTCGCGACACTAGTACCGTTGCTGGTTACAGTTAAATAACATCTACTCGAGTTTAACGATAATTTAATTTTCGATGTGTAAACTAGTAGATAATTATAAGATTAAGAAGTTTTATGTAAATTTGATTTTTCTGAACGTAACTAAAGAAATGAGAGAGAAATAAAAATTTGTTTCGTCTTTCCTTATTTCGTATATTTATACGGATACTTTTCAATATTATATAAAATTGATTAAACATTCTAATCAGCATTATATCTTTTCTGCGAATTGAAGGAAGAGCATGTGTCAGATGACACATTTGACATCGACTCAGATCAAACAAACTGTCTTATTAACATTCAACTTTCTCAACCAGTCAGTTCAAAGATAAATTCACTTGCATTCTTTGTGTCTTTTATCCAAACTGATATTTTAATTAAATTCTATGTTTCATGTGACTCTCTCGCTGTATAAAAAATAAGACTTTAAAGACAAGAACCGTCACAAAGAGTCTTTTAAGTAAACAGACTCGATAAATATAAAATAAGTAATTCGTGTTGGTTATCAATTTAATTCTTTATTTTTTAGTTACAAACTCGAAAATCATTGAATCACAGCTTCGACTCAGTCTTTTAAAAACGATCAACTACCTGACCGACCAAAAAATCGGAGATCCCAATGTAACTCGATAACAGGGGATTCTTAACGTATTAACTTGTTCTCGATATAGATACGATATCGGTATTGGAGAGCGGAAAATGATAACGGCGGAGTTCTCGAATCGTGTCGATCGTGTCCCGCAAACCATCTGTGCACTTTCTCCGCTACGATCGGCGGGAACACAGGGAGATCTAGATTCCGACAAACGGAGAACGTGAACTTTCGAATGCGTAGGTTACCTCTTGTGTCACCTTTCAGGATCATTACCTCCGATGTCGTGAAGTCGAGAGTCCGCCTGCGTGGTTCTCCACGGAACATTCTCCAATGTGCCATTAATTGAGTTCTCGGAGTTCTTGTGAATGCTATGTGAAAGATCGTGGCATAATTCTCCTTTCGCTTAGTTGCCAACCGATCGACTTTCATCACGAGTAGAATACTAATATCTATGTAAATTTATATTTTTACGATGTGGATTAAGGAAGTAGAGGCTAGATAGTCACCGTGCCAGAAGTTTAAAATCAATACGTGTTTTACAGCATTGAAGAATTTGAGAAAAGCTCAGTTCAGAATTCTATCGATCTAGAAAATTCTTTTCTTAAAAATCTATCAAAATATGGAAAATTATCATTGAACTCTAAGAATTTAGAAAGAGAACAGTTGAAAATTTTGATAGATCGGAGAACTTCTTTCTAAAAGATTCGTCGAGCTTGGAAAATTATTATTGACATTAACGGCATTCATTTCTAATTAATCGTAAAATTACCAGGAAATTCGCTATAGACACATCTAGAGGAACGATTCCAAATTTTTGATCAACGGTGTATTTTATCCTTTAAATATCACTTTGGATATTTTGTATATTTCTACATATTTACATTTCCCACAAATACACAGACATCCGTAATTTATTCGCGAGAATCGTGAGTATTCACGATATGAAATCGAAAACTGTGTCACAGTTTTAGAAAGTCTGAACGTAATATGGGCGACCGTTCTACCCTTGGTTGCGGTTCTTCTTCGAAAGGATGAGTCGAGTCGAAAGGGGAATCCTCATCGAAGAGAAAGTGCACGTTTGCTTATTAAATATTTCATACGCGTCGTAATTATTAACTCGCTTACGAACCTCTTCTTACGTAAAGGCTAACAATTTCAGCGAGAGAGGATCTGAAAGAGAATATATATCTCGACAGATCGATCGGTTAGATAAACTGGCTGGAGATTGTTCAATTCCGTACGTAACAAAGTAACTACACCGTAAATAACTTCACTGGCAAGAGATGCGCTCGTTCGTTTATTTGGTCAGACGAAAGATACTTGGAATTGATACGATAAAAGATCAGAATACTTCTCGTTTCTAAGTTTTTCCTTGGTAAAACGTTTCTTACTTTATTTATAACGATGTAGAATTATTTTTTCGAAAGAACAAATTTTTACGACGAGAAGCAAGAAGTGTCTAGAAATGACAGTCGTAAAACGAATTGTTAACGGCGTGAGAAGGAAGAGTGAACTAGAAAAGAAGGTATAAAGACGAAGGGAAGCAGAAATTATTTGACAGCCGGGTTCCACTGGCCAACTAATCTAAATAAAATAAATGACAGCGGAAAAACATGCAAAGGGTGTTTCTCTAAGCTGATCTACCACACGTCTTCATTGGTTTCGTTTCTGCGAATTTTTGTTCCTTTTCTAACACTTCATTCTGCCTACTAAACGCAACCGTAGAAGCACTCTATACTTGGCTTGATATCCATCCTTGTAAAATGGCATCGCTGATATTAAAAGGTAGGAGATACTCATCAAAGTATAAAGTAACCAACCTTTATAAAGTTCGTTTCTAAAAAAAAAAGGGGGAAATTCTTCGACGGATAAAAATGTAAAAAACGAGATCAGCATGATGCAAATAATCAGTTCGTAAGGAGACTGTTTGAGTTCTTCTATTGATTTTCAGAGACCAGAATTTAGATCGTATAACACTATAAAGATGCTTCAACCTTCCAGAGTAGAATTGAAAAAATCTTAATTAAAAATCTGATGATAGTATATTCTATTGCCAAAAAAATTCTAAATAGTACATGCAGTCCTGTATCTACATACGTAAAATACAATATCAGAGAAACCGCTACAATGAATAAACAATCAAGCCAAAGGAACAAGAACGAACTAAGGTATCTGTTAGCAGAAACAGATTAGATCATCGAAGCAACCCATATAAGACCGCGCACCCTACAAGGGTCAGAAAAGGAACAAATTTAGACATTCCAATTTACATTCTAAAAACTGAAAAAAGAAATCCTCAGCAATATATTTGGCGAAGCGAGCCGAAGAAGATATTTCCTGCGTAAAATGGAAGTGACTATACTTCGTCGCTCCTGTTTCGAATTCGATTCCCACCGTTATAATTTCACCTGAGGGCGAGAAGATGATGCAAGTCTATTAACCGAATTTATAGAGGGCTTCGAGGAATCGAAATGCAATTTCGAGCGTCCTCCCGCAGCGTAGGACGTGGTAGAAACTCCCTGTATCGGCTCTAAGAAAGGCACGAGATACAAGGGAGCAGAGAAACGGTAGATGGAAAAAGAAAGGAACTCAAGGAGCCAAGCAGATAGGAAGAAAAGGAAGGACGGAGGTTCTAGGAACCGTCGTGCTCGCGCATCTTCATTATCCTCGTTCAGGGCCTAAGGGCATCCGTGTATACAACGGTAGAACCGTGCTTGGACTCGATCAATTAGCGTACAGACTTCGTGATCCGAAAGCGCAAAAACGAGCAAACGAAGATACACGTGCAGATGCACTTTCCGCTTATGAAAGTAGCGAACGCTGTGCAGTCCTTTCTCCCTCGTTTCGCTAACGAACCCGTGTCGCGATACCTCGCGAAACGGTTTCCTAACTTCCAATAAATTTCTACATGGAGATCTGCCGGTTACGGATTTGATTTATATCAACGTTACTTTCCGTATACCAAGAGAATCGAGCACTCGAAAATGCTAACGTTTCGTTCCTAATTATTTTTGTTTTATTACGAAAAGAGGCAGAAGAAGTTTAAGTCTTTTTATTGAAGTAATTGAGATCTCCGTATAGAGATTATTTCACAATAGGTCGTACATTATACGTAATGAAACAAATTACAAAAGAGAGAGAGAGAGAGAGAATCAAATTTTGATGAAATATCTTCATCTAAAAAGGCCAACCAGCTCGCTACGGAAGTTACTTTCTTTATAGTTCTCGTTAAACATGTCATTGCGTAATTGCGGTTAAGAAAATCAAAACATCGGCTATTTTTAGACAACGTGTAAAAAATGAACGTAATTACACGAATACGACACACGAGAGAATAATTAACCACGCGACGAAAGAATCGGCGCACATCATTTCAACCGATCTACGCATTTGTTAAGTGAAATGAGTCACGAATTCAGGTGTTCACCTGAAAACACACGGTGTATTCAGTAGTTGACACACGTTGACGAGTAATGCGGCACGATGACAAGCGACTATGACAAAGAATGTCCTCGTACCACATATGCATACTAAAGAAAAAACATATTTTCGTTCATAATAATTGGTTGGTAACGCCAATAGCGTAGTGTAGCTAATGACTTTTTCTTTAAGTAATTATTAAACTGTGAATATTTATTCATTCATAAAAAATTAAACGACGCCAAAATGCATAGAATATACATGAACATATTAAATATCCAAAATAAAATATTCGACGTGATACTTAATAGGTGAAACAAATCTCTACTTAGGTCCTACTTTTATAATTATTTTACTGAAAATATAAGTTTGCATAAATATATATCCACAGACCGGTAATGATAGAGATTGTAATTCACTAGCGTATATAGCAATAAAACATTAACAAAATAATAATGTAGACAGTTATACCAAAAGTCGGGACACACTAATGACACAGTGCCAAGGCAACAGAGAAACACCGCCCAAGTAACAATGGATACAGTCATATTAATAATCTCCAGTTAGCTCAAGAAAATATAATAGCACAGGGCTAACAATAAGAACATAACAAATTACTTGGAGATCCTGATGTACAAGTCGAACAACTCTTGGGGCGTGGGACGAAGCATAATCAAGTTATGAACGCAAATGTTACGATCGCAGATTCGAATGACTCGGTCAAGAATGATGCAGAGCACACAGACCTAGATAGAATTAGCCCTAAGGGCCGAGGTACCAGTCTGGGGCGTACTCCGACTGTGAGTCGAGGGATCCGACAAAAGCCTATCCTTCGAATCGAGAGACCCACTCTGGACCAGCCATCTAGGACCTGAGGCGATTGTGCAGTCATGGTGTCTGGCAACCTCTGACCTCTTGGTCCGGATTGAGTGTCTCGACCCTAGGGTTGGTCCTGTTCGAGTATCTGGTCTCACGACTGATCCTGGGCGGATTTCCGTACTTAGAATTGGCACTGGTTGAATCTTTGGTCGCGGAATTTGTCTTGACCAAGTTCATGGATTCAATTTATGTAACTCTTGAAATTTGATTAACCTTCGCTTGGTACTGCTGAGTCATAGGAAACTGATAAAGGGATAATAGTCGAAGATCACAGGTAAAGAATATAATAAACAATTTTAAAATTCAGTAATCAATTCCATGTTAGCATAATTTTCCTTTTATACATACATATATCCATTTTTATATCTTATTGATCATTCCAGAAATAATTCTTCGCTCGATTGTGTTTCTAAAATTTTATACATTTACCAGCTATCTTCAGAAAGCTTGTATTTGTGAATCTAACGAGTTGTTCTGTATTTTACACTGCGAAACATGCCACGTTAAATAAAATCATGCTCAATAATATGAATCCAGAATTGAATTTTTCGATGTAGGAGTACCAATGCTACGTTTCTAAGTGAACAAAGTCCAACGTATAAAAATGTGGTCCGCATTGCATTAATGCTTTCAATAATTAAGCTGACTTTAATCTTTGATCAAATCTTAACGATACCGTTAAGACTTACGATACTGTTCTGATCATAAGACAATAGACATCATAGTTATTTGTATCAACACCATATCGATATAATTATTGACACACGTTATTAACTATTATTTACGCTGTAATTAGAAAGTGCCCATACGTGTTTAACGCCCGTTTCCATGCACCGTATTCGATCTTAAATCAATCAATTCATCGCGTTGGCTTTACAGCTTTGGCTTTGCAGCATTAGCTTTAGCAACGTCTCGTGCGTCGCAATAAGATATCGATCCAGAAAACGTGGGTGTATTAACAGCACGGTCGCATGGTAATGGAACCGTTCAAAGTCAATTGCCCGTTTCTACAAACAGCTAGATGCAATTCTTATTACCGGCACGCGTGCACGCCAGACAAGCGCGATTAGTGGACGAAGTTTAATGCTGCTCCGATCACAGACGATTTCATAACCGTGACCACCTTACGGTAACGCGGCTGGTGACTTCGACGCTCGCACAAGCGCTGCTTTTCTCACTGCACACCGTCGAGTTTCATCTTCACTGAGAATTATTAAAACTTTAAATTTACGACAATCTATGGTAATTTGTCTCTGTCGGTGTCATGTTTGGATGAAACAGTAGTAACGTTACAATTTTTGTCCAAAATGACGCAGCTGGAAACTTCAACGCGAACAAAGGCACGATTTTGTCATGACAAATTTTCGAGCTTGATTTTCACTGGATTCTTCTTTCAGGTTAAGAAAGTTTATGATAATATGTCACCGTTGGTGTCATGTTCTTGTCAAAGGATAATCTTATAAACTTTCTGTCCAAAGCAACGAGACGAAAATCACAATGTAAGTATAAGCGCAATCTTCTCGCTGGACACTGCCGAGTTTTATCTTCACTGAGAATTCAATCTTTAAATTTATAAGCGTTCATGGTAATTTGATGGTGTCGTGTCTGTATGACACAATATCTGGCCAATTATGACATAATAACGGGACTCTTCAATGTGGATACAAGCACGATGTTTTCATGGTAGATCGTCCAACTCGATCTTCATCGTGTTCAGTTTTTCAGTTCAAAAAGATACATGGATATTCATTACTGTTCGTGTCATATTCGCGCAAAAGAATAATGATATTATACTTTTTCTGTTCAAATGTAAATGTAAGTGTTATATGAGGACGTTGAGAAATGTTATGACGAAGAATTGTTCATTGATGACGTGGCTATTGAAATACGAACGACACGATTATTCCGCGATTTGTCATAACGATAACGAATTAAAGCTTCGAGTCGATCTGTGATTCCTTACCAATGACAGTTCTAAACCGTATAATTACGAATCGATAATGTCATCGAACCGATGACGAAGCAGGGAGTCGAGATTGGATGTATCACAATCGGTCGTTACCGATACTGATTTTCAATCATTTACTATGCAACTGCGACAATTAGAAGTTTCCGAATCGCCGAAATGATTATAGTTAGATTATAGTTCAAGATAATGGTGAACATCTCGTTAGTAGAGTAGAATTTCTTACCATTCTAAACTCTCCTTTACTCGAATTGTAAATTACTATTATTGTAATTATTATTATTTATAAATCTTCGCTAATTTAATTAGATTTGTAAAATATACGGTTATGAAATTCATATCCAAAGATTTAGTTTAATGTTAATGACCGTTTAACGGTTTCACAGCGAAAGCGAAAAGTTCGTTGAAGACAAGAAAATCATCGTTTTCTCTATTCTTTTCGATGATAATGGGGTGTACGGTATTTAGATGCATGAGTTATACCGTTAGGTAACGATATAATTATCGTGGACAACTAAGAGAAACTGAACCTTAAAAGTTTAACTTGGTTTATGATCCTGAAATTGCAAGGCACAGAAGAAAGTACTTTCGTTAACATCGTCTTTACGCTCACTGATTTCAGTTATGAACATGAGGGACCGTCGTGAAAGAACCGGCAAGAACTTAACTGTACTTTGTACCGAGAGAAAACGACGCTGGTATTATTCAGAAAAAAAAAGATTTCTGTTTTCTAGTTGATACAGCGTGACAGTCGAAATAAAGACGTACGCTATTCTGCAATGTAAGTACATTACTTATATAATCAGAGACGAACTGAATTCTAATTCGTAATATTCCGAAAGCGGATAACATTTATATTGTGCAACTTTTTTTACTTGAAGTTCCGAGTCTACTTACAGTTATTATATAACGGATGTCATCCTTGTATTTTTAAATTATTCCATGTCACGTTATATTTATGTTCATATTGTATATCATTTTGTGTTATCATAAATACATCACATTTTGTCCTTTCAAATTCTTATTTACCAAAACATAACTTCCCAACTCATAAATTAAACGACTGTCTCTCCTATAAAAACTTCTATCAAAGAAATTAAAATGAAAAGTATATGAAAAAAACATAGTATAAAAAGGAAAACAAGCTTCGATCCGTATATTTTACAGAAAATCATTCAAATTTCTAAAAATGCACTGTTAAACATTCTGATCATCTAAGAGATAAACGAAGATAAATCGTCTTCTTAAATCACATGATCGAAAACATTCTTAACGGTGATGTCTAGACTGCAGATTTTTATGTTCAAATTCATATTTCTTTCCAGAATATAATTAAAAAGGCACAGATTCCATAGAAAATTGTTTTATCTACCAAGTATTACAGAAAGTATCGTAAAGTATTTTGGGTATGCTATATATTTTCAAATTTCCTACAAATGCGTAAAAATCCACTGTCCAGTGACGTCCCTCAAATCCTCGATTTCTGCGCGTTTTCAAGCCCGCCTTTTTCTTAAGGACCTGAGAGATGAGCAGGATTGGAGCGCCGGTGCATGCGCGCATGCACATCGGTGCGCATATTCGCGGTGCATCGGTGCATACATGCGTGTCGGAGGAGCTGCAACGCTTGGCGGCGGTGTAACAGCGGGTCCGTAGGTGGCTTAGTGATCTCATGTTTCATATTTATACTCTCATCTGCATATTACGAGCGGGGTGTGCCTAGGTGGCTGCTAGCCGCTCTCGCATGCACTGACAGCTGGAATGCGCTGGATTAGATTGCCCAGAGCGTTTCTCTCATAACCTGCCGTGAATACGGTGTTCCTTACTCCCTGCGACAGCCATCCTTCCATGGAGAAAACGTTTTTTCAAATGACGGCCTCGATGATAAATCTATTTGATTTCGTTGTTGCTCTGTTGTATACGTACTCGTATGACCCTGGCAGAGTTTAGGTTACAGATCGGATAAGGGATGAAACTTTATCTTATCTCTAGAACAAAGGTTCAGCAGTTCAGCTCAAACATGCCTGAGACTTTTCATAGCGATGTAATTTTTCCTTTATTTGCGAAATAAATTGAAAGACCTACGTGTCGACCAAATTTTTAATTATCGTTAACCGCTTTCAGAAACCAGTCATATTTGGAAAAAAATGTCGGACAGTATCGAAATTTGAAATTACTCTTTCGAGAAAATGATACATTTAAACCGTTTAGAACTCGCATCGATCAAGTCCATAAATTGAGAAGTACAGATAAGTGATGGTGTTACAAACACTTAGAACGTATCATTATTTATGTTTCTTAAGTACCGAAGATTGATTATCTACTTACGTAACGAGATTAAGAAATTAATAAATGGTAGAGTTGATTACGAGTGCTTAGGTTTCCCAGAGATTCACATCTAGCTTAAATATCGGATTGCAGAGTCTGAACTCTCGGTGTACAAAGAATTCTTTCTATTTAGACGAACGAAGATTCTCGTGTGAGAAACGATTTCTCCAATTCGCGGATCGAAGAACGTTGATCGGGGAAAAACGCATAGCATTTCCCTATTTCTTACCTAAAGCATTACGTTACGCATCTCGGTTTCGTTTCTCGCGAATAACTATTAACCTGTTTAACCACAATTAACGGCACCGTGTCGGGTTTTCAATTAACAGTTGCTACAAGGGTAAGATTCAATCGTCACGCGACCGGATAGACTTCGCAGCCTTAAAGGGAATACAATGTCGAAAGGGGAAAGGAAGCGGGGGAGGAGAGAGAGATATCTTGCCGCAGTGTCTATGCTTGTTTAACGAATGAACGCGTATAGCGTGCAATTACATCGCAATTTGTCGCGACGATATTACCGCACGTTCATTGGACCACTTTTATCGCCTTGAATTTCAATGCCAATAAAGACAGCCGATGCCTGCTTCCGTATAATTCAGAGAACAAATTGGAAACATCCGTTTTCACAAAAATTAATAACGAGTGAACGTCGAAGATAATATCTCAACCGAGCATGCAAACTTTTAAGCAAGAAACAAATATTTAATTATGTAAACGCTATTTACGCAATCGTTACTGTTGTTTCGAAGTCATATTTACATGTGTTAATGACGATATTTCGTAACCACAAAATATACATGTATACATGTATCATACAAGTGATAATCAAGATAAAAATGAAAGTGATAGGATCTTAATACATCTGATTTTTTCATGCTACAGCAGTTGTATTAAATTATTAAACGAAAAGCAAACACCAATGCTCGTTCATAAGAAAATATATTGAACAAGAAGCAAATGCCAATGATTGTATATCCATCTGATTTGATTTTCTGTAATTACTTTCTATTTCATTCGACATTTCAATAGAAGGCTCGCCACGAAGACATTAGAACCGTATAGGTGGATACGACAAGGATTCGAAAGAAATGGACGATTTTTAAAAACATGACGCGTATTTGAATCGATACGTATTGGCAATCTTGTTACGTTTCTTCAATCATGTACCATTAAGACAAAATTTCACGATTGGCATTGAAACATCAGATAGAAAAAGATCGCGACCGAATTCGTATTAGTGGCAGATCCAATTTCTGAATGCAAGAAACGATTGCATCTAGAAGAATCGTAAGAATATTATGGTCCACGAGCGACCGGTGCATAGACCACAACAATTTTTCTGTCGGACTCGTTGAACCGGAGTGAAATGTTACCTCTCCCTTGCTCGCTCCTCTCGCTTAACCGCGGTGTAATGTTACTACGTAAAGGTGCACTCCATAAAATCCCATAAAAGTTGCCGCAACTAGCCTTTCAGAACACTGGCACGGACGGAAAATATGGATTTTTATCTTGGGCCGCGACGTAACGCGTGCAGGAATTTTAAATATGGGGTGCACATGGGAGCGATAAATTTGCTCGAACGGCAACCTACGATATTGAACTTTATGCTAGCGATACGCACAAGAAACACAAGTTCGCTGCCAGTAAAAATTCCCTGTTCTGTTATGTTAACACTTTTTATGGCATTTCAGATCGTGATTATTAAAGTTCTATTATTAGGGAGATAAACTATAAAGTAGAAAGTGAAACGTTTAAGATTGAAGAAACTACGTCATAAAAACTGTTTCGCATGTCGAAGATTCAAAGATTTTCCAAGCAAAAGTAATTTCATTGAATCTAAATATTTAAATTTACGCAAAGAGAAAGATGATCCGTAATAGCATTTAATTTCTCATCACTGAATTCTAATTATCGTGAAATTAATTATTGTTGTTTTTTAAGACACTGCCATGAGATGCAAATAATTGAAAGACACTCTATTCAGTCTTTTCTCCTCGGATAAAATAAAGATTTAATTGCGGTAAAAAGGAATAAGACCAAAGGAAAGTAGCGGAATATCTCGAATCGAGAGCAACATCATCTAGTCTTCTCCCAAGTTGACCATCCTTCTCCTTTCTCCCGCTACGCCGACAAAAATTTCTCTTTCATTATTTCCAAAACGACTGTAATTACGCGGGCAATATCCTTTGGAACAAGGAAAATCCAAGGCTATAGCGGTATTCTGATTGTCATCTCATAGATTGAACCTTAATACGTGCTTGTTCAACCGACTCTTAAAGGTGAATACACTGATCATACAACGCAAGAGGAGATCAGCTTAACGGGCAAAGAAAATTACGAGGTTATTTCTTAACAGATGATGGGTAACAGAGAAAGAACGGAATAAAAGACGAGAAGACTTAGATGGAACTTCAGAAAATAGCTGTCTTTTTAATTCAATAAGATCATATTAACTTCATACGAAAATTAGCATATTTATCCATTCAACTTTCAAAGCAAACGTAATTTAATTATCAATTTGATTCAGTTTTCAAAGCAAGTATGATTTAATTATCAACTTGAAGCTTAATCAGTTCGTTACTATTTAGAGCAACTATTCAGAGAAAAGAGGAACGTAGATGTCAATGATGGTGATATTAATAGCCATGCAAAGCACTAGAATGCAAGATCAGGAATCTTCCTCGGAAATGTCGTTAAGCGAAGCAACAACAAAGTTGAGAAAATCAACTTAATGACCAATGTGCTTCCAGCCAAAGGCAGGAAGTGTTCTTTCGAACAGAGATGAGAGAAGAGAACGTTACTGAAGATCGCAACAAGAGCTAAAAACACGCAAGAGGAAGGATTCTACTCTTCTTTTCCATTCTTTTCTCATCGAACGAGCCAAATTAATTGCTCGAAGCTAATGAAGCAACTCCCTTCGAGCAAAACAATTCTTCTTGTTCGATCAGTTCATTGAACTCCCCCAGTTAGTTACAGGGATGATCAGCTCATTAATTGTTCGAAATTAACAAGCTGATTCGAAAGATGCGATCATTCGGAGTCTCATCGACCGGCAAAACATTCACCGCGACTTTAATGAAAATTTACTGTTCATTTTTCAACTCTTATATTTCCGACGAACTAGTTTATATCCTCTTGCTTTCCTTTCTAATCGTCTCCAACGTTATCTACGAGATCGTGCTGTTACGCTCCATTTAACGTAAGCTGAAATTAGATGCTGTATATTGCCTTTTTTGTTAAGTAGAAATGTATAGAATATCGCATTTAAAGACGGGATATCTCATATGAAGACCGCAGGTGGAAAGCATATGAGTCACATTTCCTGTCTTTCATAGAAGAGCAACTTTAAAGTTCAATATGTTGTTAACTAATTCCATGCTAAAACTATCTTCCTATTTGATTTTGAAGCTATGCGTTTTTGTCACCCTCTTAAACGTCGAAAAAACATTAATAACATTACTTATACAGACTGATATTAATTAAATTAAACTTCCAAAGGGGCCTATATCTTCGAATCTATCGGATTATTCCCTTCTTCAATTCCATAATTTCATATTACAATACTTCTTTTCAGCCACCAAGTGATATAAAAATCAGAAAGTTAACGAAAATGTATCTATTGTACTCTTGTAAAGAAAAGAAGATAATAAATTCGATATGCCCGAAAATGCAGTTCAATGCTACAGTGACGTGATCCGTTTATCAAGCTACGATTAAAACGCGATAAAATTCAACAAGATAATCGGTGCCCAGAAGGAACGTATAAATCGAGAGAAAGGTCTGACCAGGGCATATCATGCGCGACGTACGAGGATTACGCGGATAATAAGGATCCCAAGCTGAATAATCGTGCCCCTCCGGATCCTTGCGACGCCCTTTAAACGTTAACAAGTAACGAAACTCCCCTTATCCTCTTAGACGAGAGAACCCCGCCAACGTCACTGCTTACTTCCAGCTTGCTTCGAGCTTAGTCCGAGAGACTAAGTGCGCCAAGTGTCTAAGCTACTCGGAGAGGGTTGCAAGAAACACGCGGACGAAACGCTAAACTCGGCGAAAGGATTAATGTTCCCATCCTGCGAGTGGCATTGTGACGTTTAAGAGGACCGTGAATCGCGGCGTGCCATGCATCACTCCTAGCTGCTACAATATGCGTATGTACACAAACCGCGGTTGCATCTAAGCTAAGGCGAAGTTATATTAATGGCACCGTCATTAGTTCCACCGTAGGACACTCGCATGCTTTGCGCGGTAAGAACGCCTCTGCTTTCTACCGTCTCCCTTTATGCAAGCTTCTTCCTGCTCGAGTGTCTCTCTCTGGTCTCTTGTCTGTGCGCCTCGACCCTTCTCTGTTCGATAGAATCTGCAGGTCTTTCGAATTGCTTCTTCACTTTTGTAGCAGACTAGGTTTAGATTGTTTACACAGTGGTGGAATTATAAGCTTGTCAATCAGTTTGGAGATACGATTATAAGTTCGAAGATGATTCCCTATCTGAGATATGAAATTATTTATAATTAGAAGCAAAAATTTAAGAGGGGGCCTGTGGCAGTGATATTCTTCGAGATTCCTTTCGTATCCAGTGTGAGAAGGTGTGGAGCTAAGGAATGTTCTCTTAAAAACATATAGAATAGTAATCGAGGAGTTTGCAACGATATTTAAGATGTATTAAGTTGTATGGCTAAAAATGCAAAAGTTTAATACTACGAATATTAATCGGTTATGTATTATATCATGAATTATAATAGGCTTGACAAAGTGATTAGTGAAACGTGTTAACTTTGTGTTGTGTTAAAATTTTTAAATGATGACCTCCACGCCATGAAGCTAGTATTTTTCTAGATTCTACTTTTATCTTTAGAATCTACTCGTCAAAAAACTATGATGTGTTATACAGAAGAAGTCACGAATTTGCTGTGCTCTAAAACGAAGTTTAGCTCCTTAAAATTTCCTAAAATTATGCACCATGGGCGTGTAGAAATCAGAGCAGGGAACGAAGGGAACTGAATTTGATGATACGCTTTCTTCAAACATTTCCTTTTCAGGTCGGTGCAGACTGAGAACGTAATCAATGTCGGAACGATTCTATCGTGGCTCTTATTTTCTTTCGCGCTCGAGGATTTGCCTCACAAATCAGAATCAGTCCCGAAGCGAAATTTGGATTGTACCTGACGGCAGACAGAACGAGACGAGAATGAATTTAACTTTCGATGAGTCACGAGCTGAAAGACAAAACACACGAAGAGAATCCTTAGATACGTTCTTAAGATAGAGCTTTCGACGCAACGTTTACTCGCGAATCGGGCATAAAATCTCACCATTTACGTATATCGCTAACCCATTGTGCTCTTTTTTCGACAACTAATCGGCTATATCGCAAATCAGACAGCTAAACAGGTAGTTCAAAGTATTCCGGCAAACCGCAAAAGCAAAAAAATCTCCTCACCTGACATGGTAGCGATTTCATTTTCGGCTCCACTGACGTTAAAACCCTATAGAAGCATCTCGCTACCCGTCTACTGTTTTCAATCCGCTTGTTCAGCTCGTACGATTCGTTGCATCGTGATCGGAGTCCACGCAAATTCGTTTCGCTTCAGCTCACTGACAAACTGCTAAACATCTTTAACGCACGACCAGAACAACTGCCCTAACCAACGGTTTTTTAGAAAACAAAATTAATGTTGGGTTACAGACAGATTCTTACTTAGGAATATGAAATAAAATAGTAAAAAGCATAGTCTTTCCGAATAACTTTCAATCCTCTCAAACCTCTGTTTATTTAGATCTCAAATTACTTTCTCAACTTTTCAACGATTCACATAAAATTCCTACATATTTCTGAATAATACCGCAATTTTATAAGTTTCAAACGTACAACTATTTTGCGACGAGCAGCCAAATGCAGTACCTTGCAATGCCAAATTTCTATATGAATATTCTAAAACGAATAGATATCTGATATAAAAATCCACGAAATTTTCGATCGCTCGTCATCCACGTAAATTCTCACTCTCGCGTTAAATATTTCTCAGCCGAAACATCCCGAATAACTATCAAATGCTCGATTTCCAAAAAGGCTGTGAAAAAAGTACGTTCCAATTGACAATTTCCAAAAACAAGATCAACACCCGTAGCTATGGAAGAGCGATCACTACGAGCTCATTCCTTGAATAATACCGAAGATGTTTTATTGTGACCAGCGTACTCGAGGAGAATCGATAGACGTGTAGCTATTACAAGAGGAGTCGCTGCAGGCGGAGAAGATATCTCGTGCATACCTCACCTAGGACGATCGAGTTCATTGTTGGACCTAACCTTCGATAAAGCCTTTGTCCCTGTCCTTTTCTTTTTCTCCGTTTCGTACGAAGCTATCCATTGTTCCGAGTCAGCGTAATTAGTAGACCTTGAGGGATAATCTCTTCGTTCAACGACTCGTGTCTTAGCGGGAGACACGATCCCTTCATTCGTGACTTTCAGACAGTTTGATGAGGCAGATAAGCCTGCTCGGATGAATGCAGTCGTATCCTCCAGCTATGTTTTCCGTTGCTGTCCATCCTTGTGGACCTGGTGTGATTTTAATTTCTTGCTGCGGAGATACGAGATGCCTGGGATCTGAATCGACCAGTAAATACATATACACGTATGGAAAATATGTAATGAATATGGAAATCCGTTTACAATGTGAAAAACAAGTATCTAGTTAATATACTCAGTTATCTCTTTAAAGTGTGTAAAACTTGTTTTAAGCAAATGTGGAAAACTTGTTTCGATGAATATACCGTATGCAAGAGTTTTCGACAGCTATGTTACTGGTCTTTCAACGACAGGTACTAAGTGCATTTTTTTGAAAATGTTTTTATATATTGCTCCATGTAATGGAATCTTTAGGTACTCTTTTCGTGTGTTACTTTTTATTTTATGATTTTTTACGACGAATAAGTTTGCTGAACATTCTGCAATATGTTGAATACGTATGAAGTCACTTAGAAAGAAAAACAGCTTTTGAAACGTCGGAAACAGAATGACAGAAAGTATGAAATGAATTTATTACAACATTATTCGACAATGTTAAACATTATGAAATTCGCTTATAAAAAAAATTCATTTTGTATTCATTATGACATTATTCATTATGTATAATATTTTTCCATAGAATTATATAACATTAGTTTTGCCAAATATCGTTAATAGAAAAAGTCGGAAAACATTGACACAATGCTCGGAACCTCCGAAACTCTTAAACATTCACGATAAGAGGATTCTAAATTTTACGATGAATATTCTATTATTTTATTTCGTCTGTTATCCAGCGGTGAATCTTGGCACAAACGATCGTCTAATTACGTTCTATTTCGTTCGGCCGCATCCAAAAGTAGCCCGGCTTTGTATCCCACTTTTGGATGAAAATAATCTATCCGCGGATCTACAGCACGGTCCCACGATTTCTACATCGTCCGTTGCGTTCATTAGGACCGGAGATCCTCGCCACGAGCACGGTGCCATGAGAAAATAAAACGAGATAACGAGGAAAACGGAAAGCAGATAATAAGTAGTCGAAAGAACATGGAAGGTTCTCGAAAGGGGGAAGCTATCCTGAAGATAACGCGAGATCGTGCCGCCATCATTGCATTAAATATCCAAGTAATCGAACATTCTTTAATTAAAAAGATATTCTGAAAAGTTTTCACAAATTTTTACTATCTGCCCCAAAGACTTCTGAAAAGAATCACTCTCTTTGCTCAAGGGAAACGTTTAAAGAAAACGAAGATAACCCAAAGTCATATCAAGCACAGAACATGCTTTGAAGAATACTGCATTTAATTAATAAAATAATGACCACTGATGGTTTTTAAATTACAAGACGTGTATAATTATACATCATTCCTTTCCCGCCTCTTTTTCTTAATATTTGAATGTCTAACAATCGCGCGAAGCATATGACGTGAATTTATACGTGAATACTCGGTATATCAGGATTTATTTGTCTGTATTTATGCGTTAAATTTTGCCTGCAGCTCGACTGTGACTTACATTTACGACGCAATTTATTACTTTAAACGGACAATAATGTTTTTACTTCTAACACGTAATAGTTTTTTGCCTCTCTTTTTTTTAAATCAAAATCGCTGCCCAAAATGATCTTGTATAATTTATCTTAAATAATACGTCTATATGTAAAGGTGAAACTCGATGATATATTTTTATACGAACGAAGGAATTTTTTACTTGAACAGATGTTTCAACTTCTTCGTGTGGAAGTAAGTGCAGATTCTATACGTATAATAGCACCCACAATCGTGGTCTCTCGATTCGCATCTCCATAATAATCCGTTTCGTGGAAGTTGAACGGCTCGTTTACGATGGATCTTCTACCTGCAGCCTTGAGGTGGAACGATCCATTCCAATTTGGCGATTTGCCGAACGCACGTCTGACATCACGTGCTTCGAGTCATCACGCGAATAATCGCGCAAATTATCGGAATTTCATTCCCTGTAATATTCGTACAAAATACTCGAGAACCGATTCTGCATTCCCTCATTACACAAAGTGTTTTTCGAAGAGAAGATTATATTCCGAGATTAAATTTATCAGAACATCGTACGTGTTCTTCAGAAGTGACACAACTCGAACAATTTCTTCGCGAAAAACGAAGAACTATCTTTTATAAAATTTATTTAGAAATCTCACATAGAAATTTAATTAATAAATAAAATTGAATACGAATAGATGCGAATAATTGTAAATAATTTATTAGAGGGACGCGCTAGCCATCGCAAAGAGAAGATCGACTTTCGGCCGACTGCAAAGGAACACTTTCGATATCGTGACCTTTTTCCATGCACAAAGAACAATGCCTGCCACGCAGAAACGCATCGTCAATCATTAATCAATGCCCTGCGAAAACGTTGGAACCTATTGTTCGGCGGCGTACAAATGAACTCGTTGCCACGGAAGAAAGGAACGAGACGCCGCAAAAGAACTATCGAATAGTCTGAACAAACCTTGACTGATTTCGACCCTGGAGATCATCGAAAGCTCGCACGATGAAATTTCAATGGGATTTATTACGCTCATCGATCAGAGTACATCGATCGATATAAATAAACGATTCCTGCTCGCGTTCTTAACGAATCTATACAGAGTTAGAGTTCACCTTAAAATCTTCTATGGATAAAATTCAATGAACAGAACTTCAAAAATCTAGCCATTGAAGACCGCTGGAAAAAATCATGATAACATTTTCCATTCTTTACAGAGAAGAGGTTTCAAAGATGAGATAAATGATTCTGCCCTGTTGTATGGTCCTCGGTTTGTGTTCGATTCGATTAACAAAGTGAATTTGATATACGCGAGTATGCTCATTCAAAATTTATTTAAATACTTGGAACGACCGTGTAAAAATTCACTTACGGCATTTACATCGCTACACTTGGTGGGTATGATAATTTTCTCTGAGAATACGGAAACGCAATAAGCACGTGATAAATGCACGGAGTCATTTTTCGCGTATCAAGGAAGAGATAAATTCGAACGTCTGTCGTGAACGTTGAACCAAGGTGTAGAGCTGTTACTACTACGAATACAAATTACATCAGTCATCACTGATCCCGGTGTTCACTAAACAGCAACAGAAAATACATATTCATCTGGTTGGTACTTAACGTTGTCACACGCTACAACAACTCGATATATTATAACGAACCTACGCAGATTTACGTAGAAACCTACTCCGATTTAAACTAGACGCAATTCTCGTTTCTACTACAACTGTAAATTATATTTAAGGCATTAAAATCCACCAGTGTTTGAAATAATTTCGTTTTGTCGAAGAATTTTAAGAGGGAAATTAATGAAAACAGACCCTGCATTTTATCAGAATCTATCAACATTCCATTTGGTATATTATAATTCTAACAAATTTTGTATTTTATTATTAGAATTTTAATTCACTGCTGGATATCAAACAGAGTATCGTATATTTCGCTTACTGGTCAACACTTATTCGCTTCAAAGTTTGCACAATAATCGCACTAATACAAATTATTACTATACAAAGTTTTATCGTGCTGCAAAGGTTACGATCTGGTTTACGTTAATGTGATCGGCGTTATAAATATCTTCCTTCGCCTTTTCATCGAGCGCATCTCCAAGAATTAAGATGCTCGATCCAGATACAAAAGTCAAAATGTTTCTGAATGGTGGATTACAACTTACGAGGCTTCGCAGAATGTCAGACTGATTATTGCGCCATGGCAATCTTCGTCGGTTTATGATTGGAAGAAGAGGTGCGATCGAATCTCAACAAATCTGACACGGCACGATATTGTTGCCGGAATACGGTGAACGGAAGATAGCTTTATGGGAATGGAGTAAATCCTTGGAAGCTAATGATATAATCGAAGGTGACTTTTCTGCAACCAGCCTCGAACTCCTCACCGCGATGATAATTGCCATTAGGTACGATTACGTTGAAACGGATATATCGTTTAGAATTTTATTGCTACCGCATCATTGCCTATATCTATGATTACAAACGTTTTAAAAATAGTATAATTCTTCGCAATCTTTTTATGCTAATATGACAAATGTACATTTTATTCGATGGTGAGGAAAATTATTACTTTATTAGATAAGAGGATTTTCAAGAATATATACGAGTAAATTCACGTGTCTCGTCGTGAAGCTTTGTAAGCTGTCACAATTAAGTGTCGATTGTCATCTTACGCGTCATCTCACAAATTTAGTTTCTACCAACACGAATCACGTGGATGGATACGATATAAAATAATAAGAACTGTATCTAACAGTAAAATAGAAACAATACGACAATAATACAGTAATTCTACAATGATTTTCGTTCAACGCGATTCGACACTCAAACTTCGTTTCTCTGATCCCTGACTCTTACTTTCAGTAATCTCTCGATACTCAATCATACCGCAATCTTATAAATCTTACACGCGCAACACATATTCCTGCCACGTGCAATCAAATCTTCGTGTCGCACCTTGCATATCAATCATCCACGTGTATTTTCTGAATTGCTGCTCTCTCGCCACCAGCGTTCTAGCATCAACATTCCACCGAATCACAACCACTCATCACCCACACGAATTCTCAATCTCATAACGTTACTTCAACGATAGATTTTTCATCGAAGAAAATTCATATTAATACCACGACGATTTGTAAATCTCTCACCGATCGAAACACGGCGACCGTTAAATGATTGAAACGTTACCATGGAAACGGGATGAGATCACTATTAATTAGAAGGCCTGGCACGTAACGTGTCACGTTTTTCCCGGGAAATCGGCGAACAAGCGTTAAGCCTACCCGATTTGCAATGCAGATGGACCTCCTCCACGTGTCTCTTTTTGCAACCTACCTTTTCCTTCGTGAGCTTAGCCAGGATTTCGAGTCTGCAGCGGATCAGGATGCGCGCCATAGACAGGACCTCGCGTTATACCATCGATCACGTCGATTATGAAATGATCGTTAAACAGCCCGCGGTAACGTCACCGATTTCTAACCTTGCAATAGTAATAAACACTGCATCCGCGTATCGTATACTGTCTAAAGCCGCGTCCTCACTACGCTGAATATTATATCATAGCATACACAACGTATATAATATATTTTTCTAGTATTAATAGATATCAGCTGGAAATTTTGACGAATACTTTTTGGAAATTTTTCGTTAATGTCCACATCGAAGAGGAGATTCTTATCTCGTTGGAATTTTGTAGCAGTAAAGCTAGATTTAAGTAGACTTAGACTTGGTAGATTTAAGGATTCTCTAGACTATGAATGAAAAATATTTGGACGTCAAATATTCGTTATATAGCGAGTAAATGCGCGAAGTACAGAGAACTCTTTGTTTAATTCCATTTGCCGAATATCGAATACGTGGAACCAACTTTAAACGAACTTCAAAAGAAGCTGTGAACGCGCACAAATGATAATTTTTGATTAATTCTCAGACTACAAAAGAGACATGTAGCTAAACTACTAACCATATCTAAGAATCTGAGATAATTTAAAAAACACTTGCCGTTGCTTCTAATATATTTCAACAATCCTACAAACATTTCATCTACTTAACGTACATATAATGAAAAGAAGCTTAAATCACAAAAGCAAAAATATGGTAATCTCAGGTTTAAGGTCTCGACGCTAATTGCAAGTACTCGCAAAAGTTATCTACCTTGTTCGTATGCAACAAGTAGCTAGCAAACGTCCATGAACCTATCGCAAAGCCAATGGATACGCGGCTTAACGCGAGCTTACGCAAAGAGGTTGGAGCTTATTCGCGGCACAACGCGCCACAAATCAAATAACATATCATCTTGTTGCTCTTCCGCATAGCCACGATGCACATTCTCGATTCCCCAGTTGCATTCTTCTACGCTGCAAGGCAGTAAGACGCAGAGGGAAAAGGGATGAGGATCGCCGGTTGCGACAAAGTATAACGACTACGAAATGATTTATCGACAACAGGACCGTCGACCTGTTCCATTCTGCGACGAGAACGAAACACGGAGCCAAGGGACGATCCGATGGAGAAGGTTGTACTGTATTGTCGCTTGTTTGTTGGAGGAAACAAGAGGAATAGGAAACGAGCTTGCGAACGGACCACACATAAATAGTTCACGGATATAAAGAATCTCGTATCGAGTCTGGAGAAGCAGCGGAGGAAGGTAGAAGAATGTACAATGCTTTGGAAAAATCAGAAAATAGAGAAGCGGAGAATATTGATAGTAAGTATTCATTTATTCATATATTCATCAAGATTAATGGGAAAAAACCGCCTGAAGTGTAGAGAAAAAGAACAGAATCAAAAAGGAGCCGTTGTCGAATACTAAAAATAGTGGAATACTTGTTCGGTCTGAAATTAGTATGTGAACAAAAAAAGTTAAGACATTTGCAGAAATTATTGACATTAATAAATATACGGTCAAATTAGTTAAACTGTCCATAAAGAGTGCTATGCTGACCCTGACGTTGTAGGTAGCTGTGTCTTAAAGCTGGCCAAAATATTATTAGTCCAAAGGAAGATACAATTTCGGGACAAATAACAGCACCATTGAAGGCCTTGTGGGCGAACAATGGGTCAAACATAAGACGGCGACGCTCAGTATGATAAGCTTAAGACGAGACAGCATCCTTGTATAGTCGTGTTCAAATGTTATGGGATCAAGAATTTCCTGTTAAACTGGTTTTTGGAAAGTCTTGGATTATTGAACTGTATTGAAAAATGTAATCAAAAATTATTTCTATGTATTATTTCTTCATAGATGTATATATATAGTGTACAATTATATCAATTGAAACATAATCAAGAGGTCAAAATATCAAGAGATCAAGTATTGTAGAAACAAGAATTTCGTGTTAAGCTAGTTTTTGAAGAGATAAAAATTATTTTTATTATTCAATTATAATCTACAGTTATAGGGATTGTAACGTAGTGGGGATTAGTATTTAATCGACAACAGATCATTCCACTATAAAAATATATTTCGTACTTCTCTATGAAACTTGCATCCAGCACGCTCCTTTCCATTCATCAGAATTCGGTGCGCGTGGCTGAATGAAATTCTTGAGCTACCGTATTTATTAACCACAATATCAATTCTCGCTGCATGAGCAACGTAAAGCACTCGCGAAACGAATTCTTAAGCCGATCCTGTTTTTGATCGATCTAAAACTCGCATACGCAACGAATAATGCCGCGAACCTCGCGTGTGTAACCTGTGTGCTCCTTGAAAATAAATCATTAGCAACCGTGGGAAAGATTGCAACTGCCTCTTGACAGAATTCGAGAGTGGGCGATGTTCGTATCTTGCTGTTCTCGATAAAATGAAATTTCTCGATAAGCAAATCTAATCCTCGACTAGTACCTGTAACGTATTCTATATTTCGTATATTTCTCACGTATTATGAAAACTATTGAAATAATTTTTTAGGTTCGGAGATATGCTCGATAGAAATCTTTATGTCTATATCCATTTTTCTTCCATACACATTTTTTCTGACATTTCTTGTCGAAATATAATTGTTGTAAGTTTTATAGAATCTCAGATAACTATTTTGATTAGTATAACATATTTTTCGTTGTTCGTATTACATTTTTCGTATTTTGCATCTTTGTAGTGTATCACGGAGCTGCTTAAATCAGTTTTCAGGTTCAAAGGAATAACTAACGAAAAAATCTTTATGTTTACCATTAAACTCGGGTTTCGCTTGAAGTTGTTTTATTAAAACGTAATCGCTGTAGGTTCCGTAAAATCTCGGAGAACAGGATGGTCAACAACAACGCACGTGTTAAACATTTCTCTGAAATTATATGTTCCATGGAGATAAAAAATTCCGTGGCCCGAAGAACAACAGAAAATCATCCGGTGTACGTGTTAAGCTACCTGACGCAGGTGATTCACGGCCACACGAGAGTTAATTTAGATCACTGGATCGATAGGTTCCTTACTCGAAGTGGACCTCACGTGCACGTTACACTGCTTTCGCTTTTTCAAATGGATCGCTGTACCAGATAATACGTTTCGTTGGGGAGGAAGAGATCGAGCTATTTAAAGTAAGTAAATCGTTCTCTGACTACGAAATAAACGTGTGCGAAAGCTTCGTGGCAGGTTATAATAAAGATAAAAGCAAGAGCAAACGTACAAAAAGATTTAATTAATTTCCAGAGCGGATACGATGCCTTCGTAATGACTGAACCAACGATCACTCGTAATTGAAGTCGTTAATAAAACTTTTGAAACCATTATGACAGCCGCAGGGCGGATGCTTGTAATTTATGATACTCGAGTGTCGAGCAATTACGCGCAACAAATCTTCTCAAAATCGTTTTCAAATCTAAAAAAATGTAGAATCTATTTTTCTCTGACCAAAACTAAAATTGCCATTCGTGGTCATCTCTAAACGCCACTCGTTTCTGTTATTTGTTATTACTGATCTCTTGTCAAATGTCCAATAGAAACCTTCGAAAATTTTCCAAAGAAAAGAAATTAGTAAAATAGACCAGATTCGACACAACTATCGAACTCGTGCTCGTTTCTTATTCCGTCTCATAACCATAATATCGAAAAACATAGTTCAATAATCTACATTGCGAAGGAAGTTTTGCATGCGTAATACAACGCTAACGCAACGTTGACCGTTAATGCATGAAACGGTACTACTATATGAAACACGTGCGTGCGAGCAAATCGTGCGAAGAGGAAAGAAAAAAGAAAGGCGGCCACACGTGAATCGACGTTGACCTTGTACGAAGCAGACGAAAAAGAATAATTATTCCAACGTTACTCGTGTGTGAGCGAACGTTACGGTAGAGGGAGCACGGTTTCGTTCTCTACGGAATAAAGTAGCAACAGGATCCTCGCGTTGACGAGCGAAATTTTTGTTCGCCTTCCAGTTTATCGCGATCGAAGGAGGCAACTCGTAACATCGCGGTTGCAAGAAAGAGCACGTTTCTCGAAACGGGGACGCAACACAATGGATTACAGGCAAGCCACGCTTTCGGCTGCATTGTGGACGACGATGAAAGCAGTTCTTGCCGGATATGGGTGCCACTTCCCGTTCTCATCCACGACCGATTTCAACGCGGGAGGTCATCGGAAGTTTTGCCTTTTAACACCGGCTGCCACGGTGATGAATGGCTCCAGCCACGGTAAAAAGGCATAACTCGCGCCGTTTTACACGACCCCTGCCTTAACCGTTTGTGGAACACGCTTTCTTAATGAGGTAACGTCCAGGCATAATTATCTGAATTATTACGGCTACGAATCAACCAGCGCCTAAGTTATTTTAGAAGATTCGTAACGATTTCTGCGCCGACACGCTTTCTACGCTCCTATTTCTCATATATCTCGCAAATGATTTTTCATTGAGTCTGAAAAACGAACAAGAGAATCGGCGATTTCATAGTATCATAAATATTTCGTTAACCGTATAAATTATCACTGATAGTTGGATTTCATATGGTAACTATCGAACACTCGGTGGTTGCGTTGCTAGAACGCATAAATAAAAGGAGAACTCGCAAGTGGAACAAATTCATGAAAGGAAACAAGTATATTATCTATTGCAGACTCTGTCTTAATACCGGTAACGAGACAACAACGCAATCTCGCGAATACCTACGTGTAATCGATGACAGTTCTCTCGTAAAATGATCGAACGAGTGGATCTGTTTATAACGGGCAGATTTACCTGACGCCGCATTGACGATATAAATTGCGGCCATTCTCCACGGCAGATTATTTGCAACGTAACCAGTCTAACGGGGAATATTATTACTGCCGTTAATGATTTACCCGAGACTTCGTTAGAATCCTTCTAATACAAAAAAAAAACTCGCTAATTTCTATTCAAAGTGGAAAAACTTTTTCGGTTGGAGAAAACGACCGGCTTGAACGTGGGAACGAGAACAAACGTGTACATAATAATTTCTCTTTTCTTTTTTGTTCGATATTATCCGCGTACTATTAGTCGTTGGTTACTCGGTGCAACGATAACACCCAATGCTTTGATCGTGTTCGTAGAATTATAATGCACGCCACGTTAATTTCATGCTGGTGCGTGAACGCATATTCGTTCGATTATACACTGGCTCACGAAAGTATTTGAACATTTATCGTGGAAAACTTTTATGTTTATTATATGTCATGGGTGTGTTATATAATACATTCTACAATTTCATCAACACTATAATGACATGCGACTGTTACGATTATCTCGATCAAATTTGAAACCAATCTGGAAACGTATATAAAATTTATAAGATGTGCCCACAAAAGATTTCTACAAATATTCAAATGCTTTTGTGAGCCTGCGTATGTAAAATTCCGAGCGTGAGCTTGAATTGATTATCGCGCGAGGAAAACTCGGATCAAGGATAGTTTCTCAACGGCAGATCGTCGGATGCGTTATTTTAACACGTAATAACAATGTACATTATTCAAGCACTCGGGGCAAAAGAAATTTCCATATGGTGTGCGCGTGATGAATACGAAATATCGCAAAAATTAAAACCAGTTCCCTTTCCAGCTAAGAGACCGATATCTCTGCAGTATCGAGCAACGTACTATTCATAATATTCCATCACTTGGAAATACCTCATCCATTCTCGTCTTCCCTCGGGCACCTCCATTATCCTTAATTATCCGTAGCTAGCGACCGTGCAACAAAACTCTCTTCCTTTCTCTCTCTTTCTATCCGGAGAACGCTTCAAAGTGCGTCTACTTTTCCAGGCCCTTTAGCGTGCACGAGGAATATCGGAGACGCTGGTAACCCTACAACGATAAACCGATGCCTTCTAAGCATCGATAAATTTCACTCAGCCGGCTGCAGGAATTAACTTTATTGTATGGTCGATTTCCGGTTTTATTTACGATTTTGCTGACGCTTTGACTGAGATCGTTGTTATTAGTTTAAAACTCTTACGCACGATAAAAAATATAAAGGAAAAACAAGATCGATAAGAGAAGGAATTTATTAGAATATTAACTGAGGATAATTTATAGAATAAAGTTTATGTAGTGCCTATTGAACGGTATACTATGCACGGAGTATGGTGAGTATAATTATCTACAACATTTCGTTATCCCGGAACGCCTTCCCTAACAGTTTATGCCAGCTTGCGTAAGCTCATTATTCTTAATTATCCACAACCAGTTCTAGCAAAACTTCGGACGAAACAGGTTTTTCGGGTACGCGTAACCTTTCTCCAGAATAAAATAAAATTCTTCGTGAGTGTCCTTGATGTTAAGGGCAAGGTGAATGATAAGATCGACGTAATATGATTGTAGCTACTTACTGACATACTTTTGCTCGTTCGTGTTAATTTTTATGCTACGAGTGCTTTAGTTTTTAAATTTTCATTACAAAATGTTTGATCGATGCGAGTTTTACAGAAGGTTTGATCAAAGTTTGATCATTATATATTTGGCTTGTTTTTTCAAAATTAATCAAAGATTGAACGTAGTCTTTCCTCAAATTATTAGTCATTTCCTACCACGTATGTAATCAGATAATGATCACCTCTGACATCGAAACGAATCGAAAAACACAACGTAGTTGCTTCTGTATGAGATATATCTTTATCCTTTTTCATGCACAAACGTGCGATCAACGTCTAGTATATACTTTTCGATCGAACAAAGCTATGCATATGTTTGTTATGCAAAATTCTTTCGCATACTAGCTGATTACTAACTGTTACGCTATGAAATTTATGGCTAACCTGACTATTTTGTCATTCCTCTGCAACAACAGGGATAGACAAAGAAATGTCACAAAAAATATTAAGAAATCTGTAGTCTCAGCAAACTGCTACCTTTGCTTAACTAAATCTCATACATCTAGAAAATTCCTAATCTTTGCAGAAATCTGTTCTTAATTCCCTGCTATCTAATCAACATCGATACGACTATTTCTCTGGAAACATACGTTCCAACCACTCGATCTTGCCAACATCGTGCTCCTTTGTCAAACCTGGAAACTTGCAGTTCTGCTCGGAAACTTGGAACCAAGTCTACTATCAACTCCTTTTCTGAATAAACTTAAACACCTACAGCTTCTATCAAACACATTGATTAACTATTTAACAGTGTAGCTCAGAGGAGATTCGAACTATCTAATAAACCGCTATGAAATCATTCGTTCTGAATTCTTCGCCTTTTTACATCTATAAATACAAAATGCATATTATTAAACGTGTTAATACAAAATCTTCAAATTCTCACCAATAATTTGAGAAGAAGATTCATTTACGTTGTCGAATGCTGGAAGTTGATTTTTATTGCACTTTCTTTACTCCTCTCCGTGACTATAATTAGCCCTAAAAATCTTACTCCTGTGTGTTAACATCCTGTACAAACTATTTGCCCCCGAAAAATTCACACATATAAACGGAATTCTACTATATCTTCTACCATATCGGCAGATACTCAAGAAACAGGCTTTGCATATATGAACAAAAATTAACAGGTAGTGGGAAAAGTTGTTAGCCGCCCAATATATATGAACTGCAATTTTGTAAATTATTCGTCCCCCGAAAAGCTCATACAAACGGAGTTCCATCGTACTTTCAGTGAAAGATGGTTAAGAGACAGAACTTGCGCTCACGACGTGCCATCCCGAAGGAATCCCTCGAGTGTTACCATTAGTTTTCCGCGCGCCAATAAATCTGGTCGTGGGATCAGGTAGGCAGCGAGCGTGGCAGTTCCTTACTGCTTGGCTCGCGGCGGCTCGCCTCTCGAACGGAGAGAAACGCGGCTTGACTCTTTCTCGCGGTAACGAGCTCCCATGTAGCACGTCGCTCGCTTTCGACGCTGCAGAACCTCACTCGTCCGTTTGCCGGAGCGTCTCCGGCGCGCCTGTGGCCGCGCGCTCGTGCTCGAATTATAGCGAGCGTAACGCTATCCCCGCGCGTACGACATCGCCCGACATCGTTCGAGGGTCATAGGTCAGCCGGGAATCCGAGCTTGTAATGCACGCTGTAGTACGCGGGCAAGCGCGATCTCGTCGCGTGCACCGTATGCGAGAAATGACGAAGATAGGAGCATAAGGCTAAGAGTCAAGGGGAAACGAACGTGAATCGCGCCCGGCTTGACGTTTACGCTTTTCACTGGATTTATGGAAGGAGATTAAGATGTCCCGTGTACCACGCGGTGTAAATTTCACGCGAATTGAAACTTAATGGTCCGCTTTGAGTTCCCCTAGCGTGACGCTGTGGTTCAGTGTGGAAAGGTGATTAGCTAGGTAATGGAAGTATTTAGAGTTTGGAGGCAACGATCATTAGAAGGCTATGGATCTTTATACAAATTCGTGCTTTCAGAGATACAGACGAGGAATATAGACTCAAATAAAAGAACATCTTATTCTCCGTATTTTACTTTTGACAGAGGACGGAGTTGATCGGATTGCCTCGTTGAGAAGCTCGTTTATTTTATTTGTCATAAATATCGTAGAACAAAAATTCAATTACATATATGTATTATATTCTGAAGATTTTAAAAGATTAAAGATTTAAACTCGATAGATTCTGTTATTTATAAACAACAGTTTAGGCTTTTACGTTTGAAATATGTAAATCCTCGACGATTTTCATCGAATGACGAAACACTTGAACACGCTTCGCGTTATGCATAACCATCAAGATGATTTGCATAAAGTCTCGCGATAGTTAGGATGGTGTACAAATTATTCGGGATCATGAGTATTGCGCGTCCCTTACGTGACACTTTGACGCAAAACAAGAGTTTTGATCGTTGTCATCCATAATGCATACGTCATGTTTAATGTAACGATAAGAAAGTGACGTTGGGTCTTCGCGTCAGACACCGGTTGACGTTGCTCGCGATCAGGGGCCACAAAGTGGCAAATCACGTTGCACCTACGTACGAGAAGGACGATGGACTCGTGTGAAAGCGAATTCTGCTCTAATTGAGGACGCAAAGAACCGAATGCCGCAATTTTCGTAATGACAACTTTTCCTAAATGGCATCTCGATAAAAAGAAAGTACGCCTCTATTCCTACTTCCGTTCCAGCACGAAACTTTCGCGGAAATTGAAATATCGATTACTGAAATGTATCAAACTTCTAACTGAGACGTCTCGATCGAATATGTGTAACGATTGAAACGCTGTAATTTCTCAAGCGAATTCACATGTAAGCGATAATAAGTACTAACATTATATAGGATTAACATCAGAAATGTCTGACTTGTACGGATAATATTGATTAGGATCGATGTTAAAGACTTTCACATATTTCGTTTTGCAATAAAACAGAAGCGACAAAATAATGTAAATTATACTATAGATAGTATCGAGACACCTCGTTTATTCTTCAAATGATTAACAAAGAGAGAAGAGTTAGAGAAATTAACTGTAAAGCACTTACATATCCACCCGATAGATTTTGTCTTCTAACATAATAAAATTCATCATACCTGCAACAAAGAAAAATTTTCTAATTACAAATCTGTCTAAGTTACTTAATTAAATACAACCAAATGCACTAGAAAGAAAAAAGTCTAGAGCTTAAAATCACCATTACTCTTTTTCTTTACTCCCATCACCTACGTATACGGCTACACGTAACAACCAAAAACGCTAGAATAAGAGAATGCCTGTCACTTAATTCCATACGCTTTCCAAGCACGAAACGATACAACATCACGTATACGTAAGGCTATACTCTGAATTGAAGCTGCAGGCCAGCCACGATCCCTGTTCCCTCCGCTTGTTCACAGCTTGGCCGCCCTTTAAAAACACAGTTTATGCTGCCTAAGTCACGTGCAGCCGGTTAGAAAAGGGGACAACATCCGGTGGCCGAGGAGATGCGCCAAGCACGCCGATAGAGGAACACGACGGGAAGACGGATAAAGGTTCTCCTCGTGGCGAAACTGAGAAGAAGAAGGACGAGAGCGAACGGTTCTACCGTTTGCTTCTACATCGCCGCTCTGCCATCGCCGGGGAAACGAATGCTTCGCGTAGAGCAGAGAGACCCGGTATTACCATATTCACGAGGCTTCCATCTCGAAGTCAATGTCATGGTCCGATGGAGCCCCCGGGCAACGCGAACGATCCCACAGGCAGCCTTGAGGAATGTTAGTGTCAGGGTCTCCTATCGGCCCGAGGCGACAACGAAACCAGTTCGCAGTCACGTGTCGGACCACCGTCGTCTCTTAAAACAATATTAATAGCCACCTCGCGATATTGGACGGGCCGTCGAAAACGAAAACCCTGCTCAACCCTTCGCCCCAGATATCTACACCCTTGTTGATAAGCGTGAAGACGCTCGCTGGTTTCGAACAGGATAACTGACCTAGATTTCTGGAAAATAATTGATCAATTTCATCGAAAATACACGAGGGAAAGTTGTGGAAACTATCTTTAAGAATTTCGAGGGAAAATAATGAAGTAAACAATTATATGTAGAAGACTATACAATTTGCTGGTTTAAGAAGAATTGAAAGAATTTTAACTGAATCGAATAGCCCATAGTTTAAACCTGGCGCTTGGAATTATTAATAGCATACGAGTAAATAACGATTTAAAAAATAGAATGGAATAACTATTTAATATAAATAGCAGAAACTTAATGTTTAATATGAACAACAACGACTAACCCTATCATACAGAGTCAGGTTCGAAACGATGTTTAAAAATTTTCTAATGCTTCGTGGGGTTTATTTTATTTTTCTGCAAGTGTTCTTGTACCTATGAACGAGGGTGCACATGGCGTTGCGTGCCTGCGTTGCGCGATGAATCTGGAACACGTCCGTGACTTTCGCGTGGCCGATAGATAAGTAGAATGTAGGTTAATTCGACTGTGCACAAGTCGAACCTTTTATTTGTGATTGTATCTTTCATGGCTTCTTACTGATTCAAGAGTATGGACGAGCAGGAGAACCTCCGTGGTATTTGTTAGACTGCAAGCTAACGCCGATTTCACTCGTCAGCCTTGTTTATTGGTCAAATTAGTGTGCAGAGGTTCTACATGATATTATACATATATGAATGTGCTGTTAGAATGTGATAAAGTAGCGAGAATTGAACAGTTTTTAAAGAAACATTCATTTTAAGTTTCCAACTGGGTTTGACAATTCTAACAGTAAGAAATGTAAAAGATCGTTTGCGAAATATTTGCATCGGAATTCGTAGTTTCTTGGGGATGAAAAACAGAACGTAACTGAAACAAAATGTAAATGAACGAATTGATCAGAATGATCCATTGATTTAGGTCCGCCATCGGTGCAGGATAATACCAAACTTAAGACCACCGACTGGTTGAAATATGTACAAACGCCGTTTGAAATTTTTATACTGTCATTGCGTTTATATAACATAGTCTTCGTCAAAAAGTCACTCGAACACGCGATAGCTGTTTACTTACAAAACTCCTAGCAAAAAGAGAACTCCAGTGATCGTTCGCAAGCTAATTACTTGTTTGTAATTGCCAGACTTTCTAACACCAATGCTACGTACGAACGATTAATTATTTTTGAGCGATGCGACAAAACATTACTCGATAAAATCAAGAAGAATGCAAACGACGCGGATCTTGCATTAGAAGTCGAGAAGAATATCGGTCGTAGGCAGCCTCTAATTAATGACTTTGAACGCGCTTTTCCGAAGGCAACGACGGGCGTTAATAAAGTGCAGGGAGCCGAGAACTTTCACTAGCATAGTCGTTCTCATGTCTGTCCAGACTTTAAAAGTTGCGCCTCCATACACCGTGAACTCGCTTCACAGCCGATGGAAAATTCAATTTCCTTTTACTTTCGACGGATACTAAGGTCAGTTCTACAATTCGCTTGAAGTATTTGTTCGAGTCAGAATTCATTCCCAAACCTTTGAATCGATTACAGTTTGATTTGAATGAAGTATAAAAAGGTTTTAACGGGGGGATTGAAAATAGCGATGATGAAATTGTAAAGTATGCATAGATTTAATTATTAAGCGAAAGTATTTAGAATGAATGTAAGAGAGGAAACTATGAATATAATATGTTAATATCGACTTGGTACTTGGATTTTATACAATTACAAGGTATACAATTATTCAATTTTTTATCATTTTTTCCGAAAGACAATAAATTACAGGATTATAATACAAGAATATGAGACAATTTTACAAAGCCAACAACATGTGCTACAGCAAAAGATTAAGCTTTTAATCACTTTCTTTTCATGCGACAGGAAACTGTGTCTGACAACTTTTATCTTATACTACTGATCTTCAATACCAGAAATGGAAAATCAGTGCTAAATTCAATTCAGTCTGCCAAATGATACCAATAATTTATACATCATTACGCTAAAACCATACCAAAAGGAACAGGTAAAAGACGTCGAAAATTAGTCAAACGAGTAATTCGCTATATGTCATGTTATTGCCTTAGACAAATTGGTCGTGAACGAATCGACGATCCATTCGCACGTAATAAACGTCTCGACCGCCAATAAAATTCGTTTTCTTCATCCAACGATATAGGAGTTGTAGATTTAAAGCGCGTATATTTTCACCGTGTTCGTTCCCCTAGCGAGTTACATGCACCGAGCGAAAACTGAGTCGCCAAGTGCATCCTACTTTCGCCGTGGTCGTCGTTCCTGCATGCTTACGCGCATACAAGTTTTGCGTGGGACACGAAAGTCAAACAAGTCGTTGTAAAAGTGATTCGCCACGAAACGCGCGTTCTCTCGTGCCTCTCGAATAGACTCAACATGCAATCACGACGATTCAGAACCGCGCGGGATCGAAACACAGTGATTTTAATCGACCGCGAATCGAGTCGCATGGGAGGCAGTTGCGACGCTCCAATGACCTGAATGTTTCTGTTAATGGAACGATTGGAGTTCAGTAAAATGGTAATTTTAATAAATGCGGAGTTTCTTAACTTGGAAATAATTTTGGGAAAGTTTCATTATTTTTTAGTTAATGGACGAGTTATTTTTTTTATTAGGAAATTTGAAAAAATTTAAGTAAATCGACGATAAAGATTTATTAACTCTGGAATCTTATAGGGGGATACTGCATTCTCCATTTGTTTTCTTTTAGCTATTTGTAAGAGATGATAGCTCTCTGTGAATAGCTCGGTAATTAAGAATCGGTAATTAATTTGATCTTGTTTGAAGTGTGGTATTGCAAAGTAAAAATTTTCAAGATAAGATAAATAATCTAAGAAATTAATCTCTCTCAAATCTGCATTTTTATCTTCATACTCACACACTGAAAAGAAAAACTAACTACAAGTAAACAGTTTCCTTTTAATTTCAATTAACAGTTGAAGAAAATGTTGCCAAACCCGTGAGTTACAATTTTGTATCTCTGTATTGTCTCCGCGAACAATCGCCACCGAACCTTTATATGATAATCCGCTAATCTACTAATCTATGTATAAATTAGAAACCCCAAAGTTGAAAGGTAAATTCACGATCAACGATCGTTTCATGCACTCGCGAGTGTGCTGAATGTGTCAGAAATTCGTAGGAGTTGCGTACCGTGAGAAAGTTGGTCGACTCGTTTACTTTCTCGCGCGAAGATGCAAGCCGAAGGGAAGAACCATGATTCGACCACGATTCACGGGAAAGAAACGCATCGAATCGCTGTCCAACATCTTCAAACATATGTTCGTGAGATTCCCGGAGAGGAAGTATCGGCCGTTCGTGACGATTTCTCCGCGGGAAACCACCTACGCTTCCAACGATTAATCCCTGACTGACATTAATATCGAAGCTGGAAAGCGTTTTACAATTATTAGCCGACTTTCCCGCCTCATAACTGGAGGGAACAATAAAATTGAACGGAGAAATCCTAGAACACAATAAGCACGAATAAAATACAATAAAGATTGCGTGATCTGCGAGAAAGCTAAGTGACATTGTAACCCGGAAAATAATTAAAATAAACTGGCTAATGTGTCAGGAGAAACCAATCTAATTATTGCATCTCGTATTCACAGCCTGTTGACTAGAGAAGACTAGGGAAGAATTTAATTTGTCGTTCGCATTGACTATCTCTTTAACGTAATTCCTTTATTAACCCATTGAGAACGATATAGCGAAATATACATAACAGAAGCCCACTATATAGATCAGAGACATAAAAAGAAATTCTATAGCTTGAAAACAAAAAGAATAGTTTATCAGGATAAAGTAAAGTATTTCAACTTAGCCAATGTTCATAAAGTTACAGGATCTAGATGGGAAAAGAAATACTATAATAACGAAGAAGATGTTGAGAAAATTTTTGAAATTCCTTTTCATAATCACAATGTAAATTCAGTAGAATTGAATGATGTGAAATGACTAAGAAACATTACGAACGAAATATCGCGTGAAAAAAAATCGCGTTTACCCTTAACCCTTTATCCTTAACAGACTAAAGAATCCTCTATATCTTACATGTTGTCTTATTTATGTTAAGGGCAGATTATATCAGATTTACAGGTCGACCCGACAAAGAAACTGTCAAGTTAACTAGTTTGAACGGACCATTATTCAACAAATTTGAAAACCAGGTCCACACAACATCAAAGCACGTAACATAAGTCATCATTCATCGTAAGTCAATCTACAGTATCTGTATATCGAGGAACGTCAACACCTAATCAAGTTTAATCAATCCTGTTCAACGCTATAACCATCTAAGTCGATAGTTTCAATGCCACGCCTATCAAAGACATATTTCAACATCGGACAAGCAGCTAGGTAAAGGGAGAAAGGAGCAAAACAGGCAACAGACTTCTCGCTGCTCGATAATCAACGAGCATCGAGCGTAAGCTCACGCTAGCCAGACCTAAGCGCAGATTCCTGTTTCTCTGACCAACACGTCCGACAGCGATGTAATTCTACGAACCGCAAGAACGTAACGTAACGCGTATCGGTCGCCACCAGTGGTACACAGAGAATCCTGATTCGCTATAGCAACGTATACCAGAGTCAGCCCAATAGGGGAGCAATGTTCTGTTCGTCTTTTTCGTCCGCTACGCTTTTTACGCCTGCGGGACAACGCATCCAGAAGGAAGCCACGCGGTGGTTAGAAGCCGGTCTTCGTTGATTCCGGCCCCTCGGGACTCAATTTTACTCATTAAGGTTAGATTCTTGCACGAAGCACGCGGAGAGTGGCCGCCAGCAACGAGATCCCGTGACGGGATAGCTGCAGCTATGTTGCCCGTAAACAGAAGCCAGCAAAACGATACCGTCTCATGAGAAACTCGCGTGAATTCTGTTTCTACGCTTGCAGCATGCCGAAGTACACGATCGCTGTGAAAACGATACACACGCGAATTCTTATTCCGCCGGACACCGACATGACGCCGAATGCAATCAGTTGCGTTCAGGAGAAATCGACCGTCTTCGTCAGATAGTAAAACAGGTTTACGTGATGTAGAACATTTTTAGAACATGTGATTATAGGAATTTTGGTGGGTCGTCTTTCGAAAGATGGAAAGCTGAATTTTTATAGAATATCTTCTATCTAAGATCCAGAAATCTTCAAATCAATTCATATGTCCATAGACCGTTCAGCCAGGTCTTTTGTCAAGTACTTAACTCCAGTAATCTTAGTCTCTTTATTCAAGTATTTAATCTTAAACATTGAAAACTCAAGCACTCGTCACAAACATTCGCATCAAATTTTCATTTCCATGAAACATGATCTTGTTGGTATAATAGGCACGTCTAATTGCGGCAAATAAAAGGAACATCTTCTACTTTTACAATATAGAATTTAATTTTCAATAGCTCTTTTCCTTTATCCTTCCTCCTATCTGATAAGAGTCTAAGAAGATTGCTATTTTGTATAAAAGTTACACCTACGATCGAAAATCAAAAGCGAAAGTGAAAATAGGAGGACAAACAGTCGCGTATATATGCTTCCGAGGGAAAATAGCTATCGAGAGCAAACGTACAAGCTTGTTATCCCGAGCGCAACACGAGCACGGATACTCTCGCCGACTTATCCCATAAAATGCAAGATACACGCAGAGATCGTCGAAATTCAATTTTGCTGCGCGTTCCGCGCGGCCCGAAGACTTGTAAAAGCCGTCACGTGTGCAGACACCCTGCGATTATCGCCAACAAGAAAAAATTCTCGCCACGCAGAGGCCAGATATTACTAGGTTGAGAGCGGTAACGCGAAACACAGAAATCAAGTTAGATAATAGTAGGCTGAAAGCGGAACGAAGCTGGCCCACCGAGGAATCCTATTCGATTTTATTTACTGGAATTGCTGCTCCCTCGGGCTGAACTCGTTCAAAGCCGATCGCAGAGTCTAAACTGCTCGTGGCCGACACCTTTTATCCTCAATTTCCGCGACGTAAAAAGTATAACGGAATGATGTCGTTTAGGGTCACCGTTGAATTTCTTTTCACTTGATTTCAAGTTAGTCGAAATGGATGCGTGTACAACTATTCACGAAAGTTTTCGAATATTTATAGAAACATTATACGCGTAGTTCCAAACATTATAAAATTTCATTAACACTGTAACGAGACTCGCGCTTAAACACTTATCATAGGAAACTTGTATGTATATATTGCATTTGTTGCATAAAATATTTCGAAATTTCCGTATCGTATAAAAATTCACCTCTTCATCTCTCCAGAAATAATCCAACATAATATCTACAATTACCTCGAAGCCAAATTTGATCAATGTAATCGTAGTAGTAGTGTTTTATTACGGTGATAATGAAATTTCAAAATGTTTTGTATGACATACGCAATATGTACGTATGTTTCCTATGCTAAATATTCAAATACCTTTATGAGTAACTGTATATATAATAGTTAATTTATAAACAATCTGGAGTGTATATAGAAATAAAGGAACATGAAGATAGCAGGATAGAGTATAATCTCGATAATATTGGCGGAAGGAAATTGAGCTTTCGATTTGCCGATGGAATTGATCGATTTAATTATAGCGTATAATTTGCGTTTAACTCGTTACGATAAATCATTGTTCTCATTGGACCTCGCTGTAGATTAACGTTATTTCGCGTTGCTCTATAATTTACCGTAAGCGGCTTCATAGGTATCAGGATTTAAAAGATGCAACGGACAACTGGCACTCGAGCACGCTATTGAAAATAGAAGTTCATGAATGCAGATACTGCGCTACAGTTCACCGACTGTAAGCATGTGCCATAGAACCAGTAGCCAACGCTTCCTTGGCTTATTTGCGATTGTATCGATTTCTTATCTGTATCTCCTTTATTTAGTATATAACGATTGAGCTAGTAAAAATACTAAATTCAGTTTGTTTTCGTTTTACTTTTTACAGCAAATTATAATTGTTCAAAAATATTGCTTCCTTGTAATTATAAAGACAAGACGGGAACAGATGATAAGTCATATTCTTCATAGAACTTCGTAGATTTGTGATTTCTTTCGTTGATCGTTTAAAATTCAAAATTAGGACACGATCGATTGAAGAAAGAACAGACTTCAGACGAAAGTATTTCCCTTCGATGATGGCGAAACAGCGTCAAAGGAAAAGCGAAACACGATCGCATACAGTTCGAAAATAATAGCTAGCTTCGTATTCGTAGAAAGCAAAGGCGTACTCTTGAAATCCTGACCTGTTATTTACTACATTGTGCGAGCTTATACGATAGCGTACATGTAAGTACGATCACACATTCCACTATCCCAACCATATTCTTTCCATTGTTACGTGGGAATTTCAATCCATTTTTTTTCTACCCCCACCATTTTCTAACTGGTTCCCGCGTAAAAATCACACATCCATCCTGATGACCACCCAGCTTTCACAACGGTAGCAGAAATGTTAATCAAACGCGCCTAGCGTTTAAACCGCATCTAGCATTGTTATCGTGGAATTTACAGCGTCATTAGTTATAATGAAGCCGCATCTGAACGCAAGGAACGTGCGTAAATGATACAGAGAAAATAAAGGACTATGCGTAGCATATGCGCATAAGCAAACGTGACTGGAATAAAGTTTACGCACGGCACGTGAATCAGATGGCACAGTTCCCCGCTGAACGAAGATGTCTACGTCAAAAACAAGTTACCTTCGAACAATCTCGATTTCATATCGGCGAACATAAATCTGGCTAGATGTGGTATTATTAAACTCGCGGATCCTAACCGTGCCGAGCCGCCCAACCAAATAAGGAATCCACGATGAAAGACGAATTCATAACCTATCGACGCCAGAAATGGGACCGTAACAACGTTGTTTCGAAACAACTGAACAAGCATCCAAAGCGAACGTTTATCTTGACATATAGTGTCCTCTTGCACAATCAAACTAATATTATTAGCGAAATTTCATAAATTACATGTTATTGGCACGATAGATTTTCTTCCGTAATCAAAACAATTTTGGTCACGAAGCACAGAAAATGTTTATTTCGTTTAACGTAAAACTGTAACTCGAAATTTGTCAAAAAATTCACTAATATTTTAATTCGTATAGTATCATGATAGAAGTTCAAGATGTGTCAATTAGATCTAGAAAATTTTGCGAAAAATTATTAAAAATGTGAGGCATATTTTAACTACATTGAACATTTATTTATAAAACCATTACCTACGATAAATGTAAAGATTGCAATAATTTCAGTATATGAACGTGAAAAACAATTCTAACATTAGAATCGCAACTATCTATTACTAACGTTAATAATGTAATACATTGGAATCATTTTTTACATACACAAACCTGACACTTGGAAGCCTTGACTATCGATAAACACGTTGATCGTGAAAGTTCAAGCATCAATCATTTCTCATAAGAAACTATACCGCACAATGGTAAACAGAAAAGGAAGCGTAAACCGATTAGCATGCTTTCGATTTTGTTTTACATATATAACTCGACGTTAACCGTTTGGAAATGTTGCACCTGGAAAGACCTTAATCTATCGTGCAACCGGTGGGACAGGTGTCTCATACCTTGATCTTTACACCTACGTATCAGAAGCTCATCTCGTAAGTATACTAATGAAACATAATCGAAATGGCTGCGAAGATACCGTGATAAAACTAACGTTGGCTCGCGGTCTCGACCAGAACATTTTGTAACGAGTTTCAAGACCAGCGAGGGTTCCAGACGAGATCGTTAGATATGAGGTACCTAGAAATGCCAGAGGAAAGAAACAGAGAAGAGAGACAAAGAAGATCGATGGAGAGAGAAAGAAGACAGTGGTTGCACTATAAGCCACCTGCAAAAACCTGGATGGCAACCTGTTCTTCGAGCACCGATCGCGCATCTACTCGAGCTCACTCGACTTCTGTGATGAGACTCGATAATACGTGCTCCGGTAGGAATCGCGCTCGCGAATGGGAAAAAGGAAATTCCTGTTTTTAGTCCTCGTTCCTAGTCAGCCTTGGGCCGATCGTATCCATTGCAACCCCGTACGATCGTGAAGTAATACCAATGTACAACTACTGTACTTGGGTGTCTATTTTTATTCGAACGTTAACGACAGTAGCCTTTTTGGTTTCGAAAATGGTTCGCAAGAAAAAGTTTGAGAAATATCCTGAATTTATACTTTGCATTTGTTACTTTATTTAAATTACTCGATAATATCAATTAACCAAAATATGGACGTACTCGCAGTATATAAAAATATAGTGAGGTGATGTGTGATTTGACGAGAAACCAACGTAAAACAAATAATCGTAGAGGATTAATATCTACTGATTCGTGGTGATATAAATTAAATTAATAATACAATGAAAACTATGTGAAACTTCAGAATTATCTATTAGAGACGACGTCGAAGATTTAGCAAACATTGGTATCCTTAAAGAAACCATCCGTACTTTTTCTCCATACTTCTTGACTATCTCTCGTCGTGTTCTCCTTTTTTGTATTCTCATTCCTCTTCGGAGGAAAAGGATATAACCTTCAGTGTGATTACTGCTCGAAAGCCAGCTTTTTCTTACATTTACGTGGTATTTCATGGTTTGGTGCTGTTACTAAGGGAAACTATTTTCTTCGAACGAACGTTTCGCAGAAACTCTCTTAAACCTCGAATTTCCTAGTTACTTTAGAACTTAGAAGGCCATTTTGTTCTAAGATTTTGCTCGGGGATATCATCTCTAAATTTAAAAATAAGTTCTAATTTAATTTCCTGAGTGTAGAGCTAGATCGTAGGAAATTCAACGACTTCGAAGTCACAATGTTCTTACAATTTACAATTCTTATATGATCCATGAGGAATATTACACAAACCCGAATTTGTAGTACCTAATATTCGAAGAGATAATCTATGCTAAGTCTCGTGGCTTCAAAAGTAAGTTCTTCGATCCATATTCAAATCATAGTAACTAGTTTTAATATGGTGAAACAGTTGTAACCAAATGCAACGTCATACGGCTAATCCTACTAGAATTCATCCTACGTTTCGTAATGCTAGATTATCTGATACGAATCTTGTGACCCCGGCATAATGCATACAGGATTTTTGAAGTCAAAGATGACTCGTAAATCTTAAATATTCTCTGTCGTACCTTGAGAATGCAGGATAAAAACGAAGGATGCGATTACATGATAATGTTATTTTCGTAATCGCTTTCTAACGAATTCTTTAAAACGCTATTTTAGTACCATTTTTCAATAGAAATCCGTTAAAAGAGGAAGAATTCATCGAATGAATAAGTAACTAAAGAAAAAGCACGCTATTACATTTCCGGCGACTAAAGGAATGTAAAGGAGCTTATTGAAATTCTGGATGCATCCAGTCGCCTTGGAACTACGTACCGGTTATGTCATGTCACCGCAAGTGGGCCACATCACGATCTCTTTCCCTCGGTTGTTTTATTTCGACCGAGCGAGACACCGAATATACGCATCGTCACGAACTTAACGTCTCTTCTCTGGGTCTTTATCTCTTCTCGCTCTTAGCGACTCTTCTTTCATACGCAAGAATTACTCCGTGGTTACGGCCACTTTGAAGAACCTGATTTCCCTCTTGTGTCACTCTCGCCGCGTAGCTGCTTTAGTTGCAGTAATGTTCAAAGGTCAAACGCGCTCAGTTTGTTTGTTTATGACTATTATAGCGGAGGAGCGTCTCGTAAAATGTCTCACATGTAATTCAAGGCATGAACTTTGTATGAAAAACCGACACGTATCGCACAATGTTCTTATCGAAATGATCTGTCTTCTAATTTAACGAGTTATTCGTTACAAAGACTAACTGTTTAATCAAATTCTGTAATACCTAATTATTACGGTAGATCCTCATTAATCAAGGAAACTTTAAATTACCTGCAAACCTATTTCTCAGGTAGATACAAGTTAGAAACGCCTCTGAATCCTACCAATGCCGTACCGGTTCGACTACTAGCATTCGAGGCTAGTTCTCAAAGAGTCGATAACTATTATACCGGAGAAATATCTTGTAAAACACACGCGTATAACTCAAATCATAAAGTTCAATGAAAAGTTCGCATATGCCGTGTAATATTCTTATCGAACATGATTTCAAATTTAACGAGTTCTTATATAAGGACTACGTAAGTCGTTCAGTATCCTCATTAATCAAAGAAGCGTTAAATTATTTCCAAATCTATTTCTCAGATAGATACAAGTTAGAAACGCCTCTAAATCCTACCAATGCGATATCCACTCGACTATTAGTATCCGCAGATGTTCACAAAGGGTCGATAGGCTGAATGATGAGAGTCGAAAGATTAATTGATTACCGTGAGACTTTGCCCTCGGATAGAGGCTCCCGATACGTTCATCCTCGAAGGCTGAGCTCCTACCTCATTTATTTGGTTACCCGGCCTTATCTCGGCAACCCTTGACCAACGCTGTCGGCGTTATTACCTTACAAACCGAATAATCCTCCATAACCGCACACCAGGCCAGAACAACAATGTGATAGACATAACCCGTGACCCGATACCCTAATGAGAGGAGTCGGGCCTCCGACTGGCTCTACGCGAGACCTGTTCTTGTAGCGATGTAATCGGTCCGTTGTGTTCGGTAAATTGGATTCAATGATAGAGGTCTTTCTACATTGTGCGCTCGTTGAACCTCTCGCGCTCGCGTACTCCACACGAATTGCTTTGAGTTAACTCTGACTGATCCCGTGGGCGGTGTTTGACGCGTGTTTTCGATCGATGGACGAGGCACTCGTTCGTAAGAAGACCCAAGATGCGATTTGCAACGTGGTGCAAGATGATGATGAGAAAATCCAAAGTTTCGCGAGAGATTTCTTCGTGCGATATAAAACTAGATATGTATGGAAAATCAAAATGGTACGAGATCAATCGATACAAGGACCAAATATAAGACTAATTAATCTAAGATCATGTCACATATATTCTTTAAAATATTCTCATCTTAACATCCTTGTTCTACTTTTTTTGCTTCTGGAATCCCTTTTTTAGCGTTCCTGCCACTTGCTTTATTACTGGAATCATGGTCTCGATGTTCTTGCACTATCTTTTAAATCCCTTTGTGATACACTGTCATTTTTTACTGGAGTTCCTTCTTTGCTGTGGGTTTGCATATTTTAGCCTCGACTCAGCTCCCATTGCAAAGGATAGAATGTTAAGTACCATATAGCCTTGTATGCCGCAGCATCAATCGGTCCCTTTACTTCTTGGTCCTTTAATTTAAAATCCTACTATGTCATGGACACTGCTGTTGTAATAGAGTGGTTACATAGCATTGTAGTATGAGAAACATTTGGCGCGGTAACAATCCAATCACCATCCGCCTACGTGAACGCAGTAGTAGCATCGAAGTCAAGAAATGTACCTGTACTCTTCAGGGTATAACGTTACACCTACTTCCAGTAACACGAAATGACAGTATAACTCGAATATCTTGACTCGAATGCAAAGATAATGGTACCTGTATATTCAAAGAAAAAATCAAAATGTATGGTAAAGATAACAGAAGAACATTATTTTCTACGCCTTTGTTATGTATCTAATGTAGGTGGTTGTCAAATAGACCGTACCGACATCAAACGCTTGTGACATTAGGTGCCATTATCTAACGGCTGCCGCATTATTTCAAGCGATGAAGCAATGTGATACTATTTCTTCAATTACTCTCGCACCGCTAAGTAATGTTTCGCGTTCATGATCATTATGACTCAATTACCTGTTCTTAAAAAAAACAGGCATGAAACGTTAGACAAGAAAAATCACTGTATGCCAACAAAAAGTTCGAAATTATATGATGGAAATTTCAGCAAAAAAAGTGAGCTTGACGTTTCAATCACGTAACAAAAATGAAACGTTTCATATAAAGGAAAAGATTCAATCAAATTACACGATAGAAATTTCGACAAAAAAACGATCGACGTTTCATTCATCCGGCAAAGACCTGGTATCACGCATGAACAACATTCCTTTTAAACTGACGCGGAAGTCGTTTCACGCGTGAATAAAGAAACTGCCGTAAAGCGAATTCCAATGCTCGTGATTATAAAAAGCGAGGTAAGTACTTACTTATCTGCTTGGTAAGCGTGGACAATGCGTTACACGTCATCTGATGCAAATCACGCTTTATCCGCTGGTGTACACAGTCTCGTCATTGCGACGGCTATTTCTACGAGAATCCCCCTTAATAATAAAGTCGTCAAGAGATCAGTGAAATGCTATCAACAGACCGTGAAACCGTAAAATTGATCGAAATGAGACGACAGAAATGGAAATTCCTTTCGCCTAGTTTCTTGCGCATTTTTCGACCTTTCGCTGAGAATGAGGATTTACTCGGACGATTTATAGCGATATCGAGAACACGGAATATTTTAACCTTATTTTAAAGTAGTTACAAACTAAATGAATCGTTATCAATTAGTAAGAAGCAATTAAATAGAAATTAACCATGATTGGTGCCATTAATCGTCCACTAAAGTAGGTTTCTCCCGTCGTTGCTGCATAATTACGCTTTAAATAGGTTCCTTTCACTGCAAACGTCGAATTTATTTGATTAACAAAGAAATCACTGATATACGAATAACGAGATAAAGTACCAATTGAATAAAATTGGAAGGCAACAAAACGTATTTGGTGACTAATGACCGCCACCGTCGTCCGTTGAACCAAAATGTTAATACACAAATGACGTTCATTTACACGGCGAAACCTAACGAGGCATTTTTGTGCCAGTGTACCTACCAACGGGACAAAGGACTGCGTGGGTTACAAGGGTGGTGAAGGATTGCACTCGCAAGAAGAAACAGCAATTTGGGACTCCCCACATCGCATCTACGCTTAACATCGCCATTTCGTGTTCTCTGGGGCCGCGCTATAAATCAAGCAAGACTGCAGTTCCGGGGCACACGCGTTCCTTTATAAGCTACCAGGTAGACTCTGAATTAAATGCAATTCGTATTTTAATTATCGCGATCATTTATTACGATGGAAACCCATGAAGGATGCAGGAAAAATAAAGGAGAGGAGACGAAGAGGCAAGAAACGATTAAGAAAAGAAGCAACAGAGTCGTAGGACCGTTAAGCAAACACGTTAGCGAAAAACAAACATCAAACGATTTTCCTCGACGCGGTGTCGACAAAGAGTCGAGGCTATTCATCGAAGCCGAAGCAACGGAGGAACGAGCCACGGATAAGCGCGGCATATGCGTAGATGATCAATCTCGTGTATAGGGCAAGAAGCAGTGGAACGAGACCCCCAGAGCTTGCTAGACTAGTCTAACGAGATGTTATCCTCCTTTCCTAGCATTTTCTACTGTCCTCTTCTCGCGATCCGATCTCCTCTCCCTTTCCCTCCTGACCGACCGTACGATATTTTTTTTCTCCCTCCTGTTTCCTCTGCTTCTTGTTTCTTCGTCCACGAGCGAGGAGCCGGGAGCGTTCTCTTTCTCCGTTCCCTTGCTTATATCTCTCTTCGCGGTCGTTCGATCTCGATCCTTTCGGCCGCGCAGCCAACTACACGCTCCAGATCACAGCAGCTCGATATCGGCAGCAAACGAGAACGAGCGCGGCAAAGAAGAAACTGATACCGCGGGTAAAACGAACGTACCGGTCGTACGTTTAATGAATGTAATCAAACAAAACGCCTACGGAAAGGATTCGTCCTTCCTCTTCCTTCCCATTCGTTTCGTTTCCATTCCTTTCTTTCCCCGGTTCTACTTCCCATCTCATTCGATCGTTCGTTTCATTTCGTTTCGTTTTCTAGCGTTCGATCAAGAAACACTGGTAGACAGTGTGGGACATTTCAAGATCGGATCACGCGTTAAATTGTGAACCTCTCGAGAGGTCCGATAAATCATCTTGAGAGATGGCCACTTTACGAGGACACCCTAATAATCGTTGTGGATACGGGCAAGCATTTATAGCCGAACGGAATTGATTCCGTGCCGAGACGATATCGTACCGACATTTTTCAAATCGATTACGCGCACGCACAGAGAGTAACACTCAAACCCTGACAGTGACGATTCGGCTGCTATTTATCTTGGTATTCGGACGCCTTTCTTAACACGTCAAACGCAATTACTTTTGATTGAGTCGGAGACGCTTACCGAACTGGGATCAGAAGAATTCCAATTACGGACACATGCCCATCGATGGAGATCTTCTTCTTATGATTACGCTCACAAAAGAATAAAGAACACCGACCAACCTGCTTATACATACGAGAACCATTGTTAATGAAATAACGCTTATAACGAAAATAAATCGAGCCGGTCCATGAATGAGATCAAAGGTGCAAGAAAGAAGAATAATTTAATATTTGTTCATTAATGCCAGGTGCGTGATATTTCGGATAAAACGAAGCAAAATATTTCTCTTGTGATTATACTCATAGAAGAACAAAGTTACATCTAACTTGCTTGGACGTACGAGAAGCATTATTGAAAAAATCATAATGCATAGAATAAAAATAAATTGAAGTGGATACGAACAAAATCGAAGAATATAAGGAAGAAGATGATTTCAGAATCACGATATTTCGCTTTTTTTAAATCTTAATTTATGAATGAGTTAAATCCGAATACCTATCGAATCATCCTTTATGATCGATAGCGTGAATGAAATCACGCTGTTGATTGGCGGCGCACGGCACGATATAAAGTTCGAAAAGCCACTGCTGGCGGTTCTCCGAGCGACCAGACTCCTGGCGAGGTGGTGAATAACGATTGAACGCCCACCAGTGCGTGTCGACTCCTCGACATCGAGATCGGACACCACTGTACAGTCTGCTAGACGCCTAAACTTTATGACGACGTTCGATTTTATGACACGCACTGTCACAGGCGAACTAGAAACCGTCCTCTCGCGTGAAAGGAAAATCGTTTCAGTTAATTGAATGTCCATCCTTAAAAACGAACAAGTTATACCAAGAAAAGCCTGTGGAGGCAGTAGAAAGATGGTGGCAGGAATTATTGTGTGCCTCGTTCGAGATACAAGCCGAACCTCGTATTTCAATCGACAATAATGAAATATTCAATTACGAAACGGTGAATCCGTAGAGATACGACTTCCATGTTATACTGTGTTAAATTGAAATTGAAAGCAATTGCAACGCAGTAACTAATAGGATATAAAATCTAACGAAAAGACAGCTTAATGGAAAATGAAAGTGTACCTGCTGAATTACGATCAAAGGAGAATTAATAAAATCCTTAGGGAATAGAGAACAGCCGGCATGAATTTTCTAGCTAAAGATGCATTTCAGGATTAGTCCCTCCGTATCTAGGATCTCGTCTCGTAGTTTTCGTGCCAGTCAGTTTCATAACAAGGAGGACAACAGGGGAAGTCCCACGTTACTATCCGCATAATCTACCGGCAGCTTACGGAATTTCCATTAACGTCTAGTTAAGAGATCGACGATCGTTGTGACAATAAACGACAAGCGAGAACGAAGAACAATGCGTGTGTACGGAACAACGAATTGATTGACAATGAGAAATAATGACGATTGTAACGACCACCAGACGGGCGTGCTTCGCTCCGATTTGATAAACTTTACATGTTTTACTATACTTATTACAAAGGGCCTGCAATCTAGGTACGTTGCGACGAGTAATTTCGCAACATTGTTACCTCGTTTTGTGGAAATATCCACCTTGGAGTACAGATAGCAATTGCACATCATTTGAAATGCGCTTGCGAAAGTATAATATATAGGCATTCATAGAGAGGTCTTGTGAATTTTATGCAAATCGTGTAAACGTTACAACGGTCGACGGAATTGTATAGAATTCTATATGAATACTAAAAGACAAGAACATGATAATTCACTTTTTCTATTTTTTACAAATACAGCAGTTTTAAAATTGCGTCATGAATTAGTCTCACGGTATCAAAATTGTTTTTAATGCCAGGCTATGGTTTAGAAGCTAAACAGGTTGTTTTCGTTTTCAATCATGTGGTATTATAATTCTTCCGCGTAATCGCCAAACGCCATTGAAACTAGAAAATCAACAAAAGTATACTTATAGTTTTCTTCTATGATCTCCATATAAAATCGTTAGAAATCCGATTCCTCGGTTTGAAAATATTCCCCAGAAGATTAACTCAATACGCAACGAATGAAAGTCTGTTGGTTCCAAACACGTGTCGAGGAACTAATTTTTTTGAAAACCGATCCTTGAACCGGCCCATGTTACTTCTCGTCCCGATCGGCCTTGAATTCATACGAAATATCCGAAACCATCGTGAATCTAGCAAATCGTGCATACACTAGCAGGACGCGTCGAGAACGCAAGTTGAATTACGTGTTACGCATCCGAAACGAATGAAGATTCCATGAACAATCGCGACCATGGCGGCGGATCTTCGACGTTAAAGCGTGCCGGTACATAATCGCTACGCTCCAAACCTATTACCAGTCAGCCATCGATGCATTACAAACTCGCGCAGCCGAGCTGCGAGACGACCGAGACAGCTGCCAGGAAATAAATCAAAGATCGGCCTCGATTCCTCGACGCACGGTACAAATGATCACGCGACCACGTGGGCATCGTGCACGAAGCCATCGCCACCATTAGATTTCTACTAATGATTGCGTTTAATAGACCCTTACGTAATTATGCATCGAGCCACCCACGCACCGTCGCGGACTTCTCTTCGAGCCCTCTTCGTCCACTTGTTTCTCTCTTTTCCTATCCATTCTTCCACGTCTTCTTCTTCGCCTTTCGCTCTCGCTGACTGTTCCTTTATCCTTACCCTTCATTTTTCTCCTTCTTCCTTAATTGTTATTCTTCTAAATCTTCTTTCTCTTCATTTACCTTTTTGCTTGCCTCTTTATAGACTTGCTTCGCTGTTTTTATTAACATGTACACTGCCGTTTATAAGTAATAGGACAGATTTTAATCTCGTATCGAACGCGACAACTTGTTTAAGTTATATCAAGGAAATCATTAATCGACCACGATCTTGTTACAAATTTCAAGGCGAACAAAATGTATTAAGAATCACACGTGTTAATATTCACAACCTCCTCAGCTAAATCACATTGAAAGCTTAGTTAATTATGATTTATAAAAATTCCTACTTATAATTTGTAAAATTTATCAGCAAAAAGCTTTATTCGTTTTATTACGGAACTTGTTAATGTTATACAGAAGTATTGTAACTTGCAAAATGTCACTAATTATTTTCAGTAGTGCAAGATAACTCGGATAAACTAACTCTTAAAGAAATTTCTAATCATTTCTGAGAATAATCTCGCTATCGGTAAGTGTCCTAACTCTTATGAACGTAGGGGTGTAACGTAGAGTACACGATTATTTACGAGTCGTTTCCCAATCGCAGGATGCACGCAAGTCGTTCTCAAGCATGGCAGAAAGGCAAGCGAATGTTTCGTGTTGGACTGGAGATCCGACGAGAGCGTTCATTGATAAAACGATGGGAGCTTTCCTTTCGCCGGCGCGAATTAATTAAGACGATCGATGCGTCCCGACGACCAGCACCCTCGCGGTATATAAACCCGTGGTTAAGCGTGCCGTCGTGCGTGCCTCTGGCCTCCTCTCTTATCTGGATCTTCGTGAAATGCGACGTGCGCGGTGTCTACGGCATCCGATGACCGATCGCCAGGATTTACGTGGTTCGTTAAATTAAATTACGCCGACTTGTCTCCGCGCGAGCTTGCCTATCGCCGATGGAAGGAGTTATATCCGCTCTAGCACGACTATCGCGTGCGTTTCACGCTCGTAAGTCAACAACGGTGTGTAACAGGCAGTTCGTTATTAAACCTAGTTCTGATACAACATTGGTAAATATTTCTGAGAACTTTAAATGTTTAAAGATAAGTTACGAAAGCGATACTTCGGTGTAGGATCTAAGAAATATCTGAATTGCTTGGGTAAAAATTGAAATCAAAATTTGTGCTATTTGATCTTAAGACAATAAATTCTAGAAGCAATGCTGAATCTTTAATGCGGAATGTGGGCAAAAGTGTGAATTGCTTGGTTGACGATTGAAATTTGTACTACGTGGTATTCAAAGATAAAGTCTTTGCGCTAGGTAGAAAGAGGAAACATTCTAAAAGCGGGTGACCACCATGGATACGAATTTCAATGTCAGATGACCCTGAGTCGATCAGAGTTGAGACACGACATGAATTTAGCATAGCGAACGCGAGTAGCTATCGTCAGTATTTTAAAGCATCTCACGGTCAATAACTATCATCTGTCGGGAGGTTGGCAGAATTCGAGAAGCATAAAACTTTCATGAATCCGCGATAGTTCAAGTTCTACGGCCAACTCAAACGAGAGGCTGGTTCAACTTACACGTTGCAATTACTTTTAGCGTTATAACAGCTCCTATGATGACGCGTGTACGGCACACACAGGGGATCCGCGGTCGACGTAAAAAGCTAGTTTCCTCGAGTAGCCGGGCAAAGCACGTTGGAAGTGTAGAGGTTGTAATACGTCGGCCTCGTAAAGCAGAAATTATTAAGTGGTTCGTAAAGACGAGACTCACCTTGCGGTTAATATTCGAGAAACAAACCCCTTGGTTTCCAGCCGAGACTTAAATCAAAATAAATATTAATATACGACTGTTAACAATTGAAAGATGCGATATTATAATGTGGCTTGAAAATATTTTGAGAAATATGCTTGAAAGATACTTAATATAGTATGTAACAAACCTGATTAATATTGTAGAAATAAAGGTATCTCGTATGTTAAAAGAATATAAAGGTAATTGTGATATTTATCTAAAATAGGTCAAGCATCGAGAGAACATGAAGAGGCCAACGATATTGGGTTAATAGAGCACTAGTTGGAAGATTGAGGAAAAAGCAAACTGCTAGAATTAGTTCCAGTTCTACTCGATCATCGGACGTTGCTGCATCATCGCCATTTAACAAGACGTCGATATAACAGTTCTAAAAAAACCGTATAATAGGCGCTCAGAAATCTTGAGCACGATTTATCTTTGCCGTATCTTTGGTTTATTTATTTATACTTTGAGCTTTATTCACCTACATATTACGGATGAAACATTTCGCTCTTTGCAGCAGTAATTATTGTTAGCAATAGTTACTAATCATAATTAACTTAATCAATTTTTAAAAATAATTAAAAATTTACTATTTTTAAAGCTCGGATTATAGATGCAGTATGGGGCTCAGGTACAGAATTCAAGAACAAAAGTGTGACAAGGTGCTCAACTAATTAATTTACAACGCAAGCGACACGTTCGCCTTCGATTAATGCTCGATGTATCATCATCAGTATCACCTACAAATTATAGTGATACAAGGCAATAAATCAAGCATTTAAATCTCCGATATCAAATCTATATTAATAGTCAAATACTCTTAAATGATATGATTTCGACGTAGCTCTGTAATTTATTCTTAACGAACGAGATCGACAAATTTGATACGCTCAAATTACCATTAACTCTCATACATCCGTCAATTATCGATAAATTTGTCAATTAGTTCTTTACTAACTATCAATACAAACAACGATAAGCAACAAATAAACTGCTTTGAAGACAGAATTGCCATAACCTCATTTTCCAAAAGCGTGACGAGGAGGCATGCACGAATGTCGAAACGAAATATTTAATGACGGTGCTGGGTACGCGATGACACAATTACACATACAATTAGCCGCAACAGCGACGCGATGGTCAACCATGCCGATGGACGTTCGAGTAGTAAAAATGCCTACGAAAAGTGTTTTTAAACGGCAGTTTCTCGGAAGTATAGTGATCGAGCAATCAAAACGAACGACGCAAGAAAAATTGCAGAAAAATGTTTCCATGTGAAACACGCGAAGCGTAATGAACAGGGTCGGTCTACCAGAGGCTCGGCAACGCCTTTTTACCTCATGAAATAATAATAAGCCGCTATGACAGCGTTTTTGACTTGCGTAAATGCTCATTGAGCGGCATTTTACCTCGCTTCCACGATCCTCGTAAATAGCACGTGCAACGACCGCAATGCTGTTCACAGAGGAAAACTTTCGGCCGTCTATTACGCGTACCAGAACAACATTCACGTTTCGCGCAATAGAATGCTGAAATTAACCGTTTAACGTGAAAAATAGTGTTGTCATATTTCCTTCGCGTGCTCTTCATTTAACATAGAGAAACATACAGTTTAAAGTACAAATGTTGAACGTTGAAGAATGGGTATATTTAAAGAAATTGAAGTAATGAGTCTATTTAAAGAAGTTGAATAACGAGTTTATTTAAAGAAGTTAAACTAACGAGTCTATTTAAAGAAGTTGAACTAACAGTTAGATCGTTAATAATAACATCGCGTGCACGAATTCTTGTCATGGAAGAAAAGTCATTTACCGACGTCTTCATTAGAGGGCGGCAACGCGCAACGCATCCCCAACGCAAAATTGCGGTTTACGAGCATTAGGAAAATGCGTTGGTGTGGACTCGTGCGCTTATAAACACACAGCTCTCTGATGGACGTTACAGCGAAGGGATATCCTATAATTGCTCTTCTCTATCTCGTGGTCGTTAAACCGTCGCAAATTGTAAAAACACCACTTACCATCGCCACGAGACGATGGAAAACTTCAGATAGTTACTATCTTCTCGTATAAACTGTTTTCTATAAACCTTAATTGGGCTCTATATAAGATTATCCTCGCTCTTTTTCCTTTTCAAATAGCAAATACCGTATTAATGGTTATCAAAAACGCACCCTTAATGACCAACTCGAAATTCCACCGTTTACGTTTATAGAATTCCACGGTGCCACCCTGCAATTACACGGCCTCTTATTTTCGCATCAAACGCCAGCATCAATCCAAATACCGCGTGGCGTCGCGCCGCGTAAAAGGAGCCTACATTCCACGAAGACATTATCATCTATAAAGCCCGAGGATGAACAGGTCCACGGCGGGTATCGTCTGCGCGTAAGCTCACGCACACACGCGATCCTATCTACATTCCCGAACACGCATCTCGGCAACCGAGACCGCGTATGAAGTTGACGCGATAAAAATGCCCACGAAGACGAACGCAATCGCGGATTATCTGAAATGAGCGGTCGCGCTCGACCGTGAGAGCTGCACAGAGCAATCGGTTTAGACAAGTTTGAGCTTTTTACTCGTCTACCCTGATCCGGTTGATGGATGGTCCCAACCTACTATAATATAGTCGCGTCCTGCGCCATCGACTCGACGCTCGCGTAAGTACTTGTTGCTTACGATCAACCAAGATTCTTCCACGGTGGATCGTAAGTATACGCGCGACGTCGATCGACCGAGGAAAAGAAAATCCCACGTCGCCAGGGAAACGACCGGCCAGCGCAACTGTTATCTTGGCTCACCGCTGTGAAACGGAAGAAAAACCACGGTGAAAAATCGCGATCGCTGGATTACGAGCGCGCCAAGCCAGTCTCGATTTCAAGTTCGAGTTCGATCGCACGGTAGATTCTCAGAAACACGCCGGTGTCGCGGCGATTTTTCATCCGGCGTCCCTTGGAAACCTGTTTAGAGTAGCCGCGATTATAGCTATGTGTACCGCGGCTGTCGTACGACTATCCGCTCTGGGAAATTGCCGATATTCTGATTAAAACGGAGCAAAATACGCTGCGTGTTATGTTCAAGCACCACGCTCCGATGAAAGGACGTAGATCACGGTTGACTACGAAATATCGAAATGCTAGTTACTTTTTTCAGAATTTCAAGAAGAGCTAGAACCGGCTGGTAATTACTCTTCTGAGAAAAGTAAGCGCACCAGGACACGCACATTTACCATTCTTTCGTAACGCGTTAGGAGCTGCTGGCACATTCGGTTTTTACGACTTGTCAATTTTCACGTTTATGAAAGATATCTTGAAAACAGTGAAATAGTATATCGAAGAAACACTTGTTTAAATAATTGTATTGTACTCGAAGACAAAGAGTCGCTATCTTAGAGAAGCATCTCCTTTTTTCGCTGCTCTTGTTACAACGATGTTTCTCAATTTTTCAGTTTATATGAGACATAATATTAAGATCAACGCAATGCTCGCGCGTTAACAGGCTGATTATTACATCAAACAGTAAAAACACCTGTTAGGTTCACAATGCGCGTACGAAGTTTATTTCGGCTTCGATGCTTTTTTCTACTTAGCATATTTAATTGTACGTTGGAAATAAATTGTGTATATGAAACGGCCGCTCGAAGAATATCCCATGTAGCAGCAAACTTGCGAAGGATGAAATATGTTTACGAAGTGAAACTCCTAGATTCCCATTGCTCTTTAAATCTTGTTCAATAAATTTTCCAAGAAGAACGGAGGCCCCGTGAACGTTTAAATAAATCATCGAATGCCTGAAAGCCATCGCTGCAGGCGTTCTATTATAGATGTACTTTATACCGCAATATATTACAATTAATTCTACCAGAAAAATTTTCAGTTGAACCTTGCGCCCGTTACTGTTTCCTACTTTACTTTCAACGTTTCAAAGATATACAGGTTACACAAGTTTGGATTTGATCGTAAAATGGCTCGTAAATTTTGAGTCTTAAAAATACACGATACTATGTACTATTATAGTAAGAAGATCGTTTCAAATATACTAAATAACAGATTTATTGGATAAAAGAATGCACGACTGGAATACATGCAAAAGCAGAAGACATTTCGATCTAAACCGGCTTAACATAATAATGTGTAACATAATAATAAAGAGATATCTCTTTAGCTATCAAATTCGAAGTTGTATGGAATTAATTCCAAATACCACCATAATTTTGAGTGAAACATGATAGGCAAAGTACGAATATTATAGCCAATAACTATAAAATCTAAATTACGAACAACTGCAAAAATTGCTGTATATGATTCGCGCTATTTTTCGATGGGAATTTGCGATTTTATTAAACCCTTCGTTGTATATTCTCGCAGAGCAGCAAAATCGAAGTATCCGTTGCGGATCTTCATCAGAAAAAGACCAGAGAAAAATCTATCACCTGACCGAACGCTTATTCGGAAAATAAAGCATCCATGAGTGGAGCAGCCTCGGCCTGGCTATCTCGACTGACCGAGCTGGTTGGTGTAATCATCGGAACCCCCCATATACCAGCAACCACCTTCAACAGCAGGACATAACAAGAGGTAAGCTAACCAAGGGGGAAATACCATGTAAGAGACTTTAATGCTTCGTATCACGAGAAAGAAGGATCGTACGCGTGTATGCGCCAGAATATTTACGGACTGAGTGTTATCGCACGAATTTGAGGGGTTGTCGCGATTAAGAAGAAGCTCGGGATAAAGAGAAACGACGTACTGTATAATTAGATCTAAAAAAAAATTATGGAGGAACGAAAATTTAAGTTATACCTGTACAAAAATTATATTATACGTATACGTAAGAAGGAATTTTTCTTTATTTTGACATTAATCGATTGCCTTATAGTTTTTATCGTTAGCTATATTTGGTGCTCTTATAACGTATCAGGCGCAATAAATTGCAGAACTATACGTAATTTGTATTTAGTGGACCTTACTAGATTAATTCCAAATAAAGTTAAAGCTAACGTTAAACCTTACCGTAAATATCATTCGCCTTCGTTAGATCAGAATCATAATCTACGCGACAAGTGCAACTTGATATTATAAAGCAAGTTAAGAAGTCGAATTAAAAAGAGTAATCCATATAAGTCGTAAGGGCATAGAAGCACACTGCGGGAGACTTCAACGAGCACACGAGCGATATCAATCGCAGTGTTCTAAGAATTTACTTTCAATATAATCGACCAATTCTTCTAAAATTCAATTTCATGGGTATTCGACATTCTACAAAATAAGTGCTATAATTTTTTCTCCGCAGTGCTACCATCGTGCTCAATAACTGCCATCCGAGTCACGCCAGAAGCACCATCGTGCGAATTCATGGGGACGCAACGATCATCAAAGTGACCGACGAAAAAAAGGACGAACGGAGGAGGAAGAGATTTTACACGGCACGCCGGACTCCGACACAGGCGATTCCTCACCGTTGTCCGACTCCGTAATGATGGATAATGACACAGGATGCGAGTGACCAGTATAAACCTGCGCGCATTCAGCAAGAGGACCACGACGACGGTAACTCGTATCATATAAAATGGCGAACGAGACACAAGGAAAAAGAGAGAAGGAGAGTGGCATCCGTTTACCACCGAGATCCCGCTTCACCTGTGCAGCTTATATGCGTCGTGTACTCGACTACGCACGCTGTGTTACACAGCGAATGTTGAATTCAAACCCACCTCGCTCCTTCTGATCAGGACATCCAACACAGATCCCCTAAGGAGGGCTCAATCTTTACAACGTGGCATGACACAGTCCCATGGGGCCTGTTTCCGTTTGGAAAAATTCAATCTTTTATCTAACTAGTAACTTCTCGAGATTCTACTTTAGAATTTAAACTTCAAGTTGCTTCAGATGGCATTTCGTATGAAGGTCACCGGAAGAAAACATGACAAGTTGTCATTTCTGTTAATATTTTGATGTTATAGTATTCGGAAACTGACTCTTTATGATAATGCGATCTCTTTGTTATTAAACTGGAACTAGAATTCGTTTAACTCTTCGTGCAAATTCAATATTCTCTAGAACAAAATTTTCAACTAAACATGAATTACGAAGATTCATAGCACGTTAAATAGAGAAGATTCGTCCCAATATAAACCGTGATAAAAATCGTAATTATTTCAATTTTTTCAGTGGAAAATCGCTTCGATAACAGAAAAATGCGAAGGAGAAAATGTTAAACTTGCTTCTCCTCTGCGAACATTTCGAATCAACGTTTAGATGCGCATTTTCGTAGTATTAACAATTTTTGTTTCATTTTTAATCAACGCGCCGCGCGATCATTCCTGAAAAAAGCATGTCGGTGATTCGCCTGTAGTACCCACATCTATACCGTTTCAGTAAATACGAATCGCGGATAATTGCTGCGTTTTAGTGGCTGAAACGCTCCCTCATCGGTTTAAGAAGTAAAAACACCTTGATGTTGCCACGAATTTTAACGTCGTGACCGGTTATTATAATCAACTTTATTACCTTTACCTTTAATTACGACAACGTGATCGTCGATGAAGAAATTTCTCATCCGAGTCACAGAATGATAACCTAATCACAATGAATTTTTCTTGTAAACGTCGGGTCTTGCAAATAGAACACAGGTGTAATCAATGGAGATTACGTTACAGAAAATCCGATCGTACATTGCGAATGATCGATCAATACATTTTATCGATAGTATTCGATCGTTTCTATTACTCGCTTCACTTTTATATTTACCGATTCTTGACCACAAAAACTAGGCGTGAACAGCGGTCGTCGTACTGGATTGTAAGCCGCGTTGCCAAATATAGAAAATCTAGTCTTTCAACTTGAAATCCGATTTGGAATGCTATCTTTTGCATCTAACGCCGTGATATCCTGTAACCACTGGGCAAATTCGATATTGCATTCTCGTGATAAATAATAAAATTCCGATCTTTACTTGATACTTTGAACATTTCTTAAGGAAATATACTATATTTTATTCACTTTCTCGATGAGTTCTAAAGGTTTCTCTTTTATATTGTTATCTACAGTAAATAGCGGTCTAGTCCTACTTTATAACGAAGCGCAGCCTTGTGAACCAGCTATACCTACACTGTACAGTATACTATTGCAGAAGTCTACCCTACACACCCATTTCATCGCGAGTATCCAACTAACCTGCATTTACATTCACCTGTGTATACCCGGAGCTCGCAGCGGCAGTCAATAATCATCATTTTACCTGACTATCTTTTTAATTACCGCCACTACCATTTCTGCAAATCTGCTCTCTTTTAATCCTGTTGTTACTTATTTATCGCAACGACCGCAATCAGAAACTCGGACCACCGATCAATGTGAATCATGATATACTGGTTCGTTTGCTACGATTCGAAGCATTCGCGACAGATAAGATCAATCCTCTATATAACAAATAACGATACACGATACGAGGTAATAAAATTTTCTCACAAAAATTCCAATAGCCCGAAGTGTTCGAAATAATTAGAAAATCACGCATACACGAACGCTCCATACTTTTATATTTATTTCTTGCTACGTATATCAGATATCATCTCGACCAACAACTAACATAATACGCTATTATACGGAGTATAGGTTCCACACCCTCTTCTCTGCAAATATCGAGCACGTTGTACGCGCATTCACGTTCACCTCCTGTACCAATACAAACACGCATCCTAGTTGTACCACTTGATAATCGTCATTTTGCTTCTTGGGTACCATTTTAAACGGAACCGCTGCACGAACAACTCCGATAGTTTCTGCTATTAAAATTTATTTCTCACTGATCGCGGCGGTCCTTCAGAAATAGCAAACACAAGAGAAAAAAAAGGAGATGCCTTCCTCAATTGATTTAACGAATCCACGCAAACCAACGATCGTCCCCTCGTAACGATGCATGCGTCTTTCCAGCTGGAGAAGCTATGACGGCGAAACGTTGGCAATGTTCGCGTTAGTACCATTGTACTGTCAGCGCTAGCAAAATCTTGAACAGCCCGCAACAGGAGGTATCAGAACGTCAAAACGACGCGAGAAAAACCGCATTCCGCGTGCACGGAACCGGCATACAATGAAGCGAAAAACATCGCTGCGTGTGATAATTACTGTCCCGCGGCACCGATTTATTGCTCGACGATATCGAGAGACGCGGAACCAACGCCTTTTTCTCGTCAATGTTTTCACCGAGCCACGTTTCCCACCGCCCCTTTATTTACCAATTATACGCCTTGGGATATTTTTTTCCCGCAGCTCGCTTGAAACAACAGGGTAGTTATTTCCGTGCGTTCGCTCATGCTCCAGCAATGCTACTGTGCGTGGTGAATTTCAGCAGGTGCGAGTTGCTTTGTCACGAGCTGGTAGGAGTCCTGTTTCAGGGTTTATAACCCACTGTACAAGTGCATGTCGCGATAGTAATCGAGGCAAGGACAAAAGTGTCAAATACTTATTTCACTTTTTGGTTTATGGAATTTTAGAGCAGGTGTAAATAAATATTTAAACGGACAGCTCTAACCAAGGAACGATACACTACAATGGCTATCGTAGAAAAATGTTATAATCTTCATAATCCTTGATCTGTAATCATTGTTACAGATATCAGTACCGTATATATAAATAAAAACCCTAGTGTCTGATATTCCTACTTTCTCCACTATATAATTTATTCATCCCTTCTTTAAAATTAAAAAAATTTAATGATAAACAATACTGCTTAGCTCTTCATATCGAAACAAAGAAATGTTCTCAAAAATCAGACGACTCCGTTATCTTCGAAAGAGAAGAAGATGCGAAGGAAGAGGTCATTGATTCCTGTAATGATAGCTTTGAAACGACCAGCAGCTTTGGTGGCTCGGCAATAAAGCGATCTTAACTATTCATTGTTCTGTATAATAACGGGAGCGAAACGACCGTGCCAGACGTAACGGGCGGACTTATGCGCCTTCGAGAAGAATGCAAAGCCATATCTGCTCGGCAAAAAGAAGTTAAGCGAAGTTAATGTCCCTAATCGCGATCGGTGGCAAAATTACACCCTTCGAATCGCGAACGAGCGAACGATCGTATTTTGCTCGGCTCGTAAAACCAAACCGAAAAAACGGAGGGCTCCGTGCAGGAAATGGTAATGCGTAAGAAAACTCGATGACTCGGCTTGTTACTAAAACACACCGCGAAACGTGCCAAGTTCTTTTCGCACACTCGAATTCTCAGCTCGTTTTGTTATAAAGTGATACACGAACAAGGTAAAAAGAAAAGTAACGAAGTTTACACGACGTAAATTTAATAAGGTACGAATACAAGTGTATAATCGATGGTGTTGTCATAAATAATTAACAGAACGACACTGAATTTGAAATCTATTCGAGATTTCAATGACATCGGATAGCGTTATTCAAATAATGCAGGTTCCCCTTGTAATTCTACTTACCATCATGATCATGCTTTGAGATTGTTTGCAAATGTGCATTAAAGTAAATAGAATGTCACGAATTCAGTGTATAAAACTAGTATCTACCGGTACGTTCTATTTTGTTCGGATAATTGGTGAAATTTCAATTTCACATGTACGGCGAAATAATTGGAGCAATAAAATCGCGGGGAAAAAGAGGTATTGCGGGAGAACTGGTTTGCTGTCCAACTTTCAATGGCAAGTTATGCATGATTTATTGCAACTTCGTTTAAATCTCGTTTGGATCCTATCGGTGTACGCAACACAGACGAATAGGAGAACTGTTCATAACCATATAGGCGAAACCTTGAAATCCTTGCATCGCATTACAAGACCATACACGTAACACGTAGAAGGCAATGCGCAACACTTTAAGGAACACGTAGCGGCCCTGACGATTATTATCATTAAAATTGCGCGTACATAGATCCATTATAAATAAGCAAATAATTATCGAATATTTCTAATCAGATCGTGATGATGCACGCGACCGTTCGCGGTCACAATTGAAACTAAATTTCTTCCTGAGATGGAGTCACAATGTTATTTGTACGCTCATCGTTTCTATTATTTTATATCTGTTCGTGTATTTCTGCAAAATTTGTATGATATTAAAGGATCGATTAAATTATTTTTTGAAAATACTTTACTTTAACGGTATTAAGTTACAATACGTTAATGTTTAATAGACCAGTTACGGAACTTCCTGGATTCGATGGGACACGAAAACTGTAAATTACATTTGTTCCGTAACAGCGTAACACTGTATACTTGCGAATTAGGAGAATCATCTAAAGCGATGGAATTAATCTTAATTAAATCTCCTCCAATCATCTAACATTGCGTGTACATTAATCTTCGAGGCTTCCTAGTGCCTAACACGAAATTCACTCTTTTATCCTATTTGCTTTCTTGCGTGTAACTATCTACACGTAAGAAGATAAGAAGTTCGCTCACGATCTTATACGTAGATTCTCTTATCAAAACGTATAGTTCCTATACGCTGTAGTGCATGGTGCTCCCTTCGCGTACCTTTAATTCATTTCCTGTACTTCTACGAACACTTACATCTTGCAGATAAGATTTTCGAATGGCTAACCTAACACTTTTTAAAGAACAGCAAGAATTTTAAAATAATACCGGATAGTACATAAACACATGTTGATCAAAAAAATCAGGCAACTACTATTTGAAAGCACGTATCACGACACTGTAAATCACGACACTATAAATACTTTATAGAAGGTCGTTAAACAAATGACGATAAAGAGATGACGAATGAGACACAAGAAGAATTTCCATGATTTGAAAAAAAATAGTTTATTATAGTGACTACTTCAATTTCTTTATACTTCATAAAATTGTAGGTTCTAGGTTGCAAAAAAATAATAGCGAAAAAATATTAGACAAATTCTTGAGATTTTCTTTCGCAATTAAACTGTTAAATTGGCGAATCATTTAAAAGAATTACGAATGCTTTAACACAACGTTTCTGTAGATTCGCATTAACGTTTCGTATAATAACATGAAGAATTTCAGTAAAAATCCAACAACACTAATCGTAAGTATCGCACTTACGTAGAAAGAAAATTAATTATGACACAGCAAGCAAATGTCGAACTGTGGAACGAAAAAGGCAGCAATCGTGGATTGTCATCATCCCGCATGCTTAAAATGTCAGGTAATTTATTAACGAACTTGTTCCAAACCGTAAACAATGCTAACGAATCGTAACTGCTGTATTGTTAAATGAACGCTCGGAGCACATCAGGCTCGTACGGTCAACCATTGGTAGAATTCGTACGATACCGAGCTTTTAACAACAGGCTCAACACGTACACGGGATACCATTCGCACCAAGGTTGAAAAAGAACTCTACGTTGCCAGCACGTTTACGTTTAGTGCATGCATATGCATCAGATGTGCCAGACAGTGTCTCACGTACTAAAATAACTCGTAATGTTTGATTCGCTTGTCCGGCGAAAATTGCAGCTATGTTTCATTAATAACCAGTTAATTAGAAAAAAGACGATTATGCTAAACGACGTGAGTTATTTGAAGCATAAATTGTGATTACAATTACAAATGATTTGATCATTTGTAATTAGTAATTAGTGTTTCAAATTTGTTTATTCGGACCAAAAAGAAATCTTTTAAAAAAATTTTTATACGAAATAGTTATCAGGGAATGGAGAGGAAGTTCTTATAAAAATAACACGCCTTTTCAATGATAATACATACATAGAAATGAACAACGATAGAAGACGAATATGTGCATAGCCTTGCCTTATTAGATTAGAGAAAAACCGATTGTTTGCGACCACTCGGTTAGAATGTCTCTGAATCAATTTCGTTGTACCACGGTTTCTACACGTCCAGGTTACACCATATCCTGTATTGTTTCACACCGGCAGCCTTCGTGTATGAAGATCCTCAAGCAGAGAATTTTGACTTAATTATCGTTTGGCCAGGAGTGATTAAAGAACGCGCACGTTCACGGACAAGACACGACGTAAAATTCTATTTAACGTTCGTACGCTGATAGAAAGCGCAATCGCACAAATAATTTGCACGCACAGTTAGACGTTCGTTTGAGAGTTCATCGAGTTGGCATACGACACCTCCCTCGACACGCACAGAAACGCATTTCCGCCTTTCTAAACGAATGCAAATTAAGCGAACGCGATTAAAGCTAATGCGATGGACACAGTCCAACGATAGCTATCGACGAATTCTTTTACGGCGTGGGAAATTTTTCTAGACGAGGTGAATGCGTTAGTTAGTCACCGTTAATCCTTTAATGAAATGATCAGGTAGCTATCGTTTAATTAAATAATGTAAATAATTGGAATGAGAGATTCTGACCTTGAAATGTTTGAACATAAAGTAGTTTAATTAAACTAGCGATTATGGATATAATGACTGGCAAAAGCATCCGAGCATTTACAGAACCTTCTCATGAACATGTATGTGTTCTCAAAATGTTTAATTAGTTCAAAAATACATTAGTACGTTACAAGACACTTGGTAAAAAATTAGTATACAATAATAGTATACAATTAGTATACAATAAAAATTAGTATATGAATAATATTGTACGGAAATAAAGATATACTCAAAATGTTAAAATTTACATTACTCCTACCTTTCAAACATTGTTTCGATAACGAATAGTCAAACAGCAAGAAAAAAATTAAACAAACTATATTTGAAAAAGTTTCATCCGAATGAAGCAAGTTCATTGAGAAGTGTCATTAAAACGAAATGATCGTGTCGCAAAGCTGTCTGTCTGTATAATGCACACAATTAAAAATGAGCAGTGAAACAACCGACCGACAGATTTCGCTAGAAATTACGTAATTCGAACCTTCGCTACGGATGTTACCTCAGTACCAGTTACTTCGACGTGAATTATCGAAACAACGGGGACAATGCAGTTCAACGACATACGTGATCGTTAATCCTAGTGGAGAGTCAAGTCATCTTACAAACTCTTTCCTCTTTTGCATTGAATTATGAGCGAGGAATCCGTATAAATCGAGAATCATTCCAACATATCCACCATGAAATCCTTTTGTTTTTCATATCGTCAATTGCATTACGTTATATTATTTAATCTTGATAGCTTATTTTGAATTAAAAATTTGCGAAAACTTTATTATACTACACAGAGTATCGATGATATAGGATTAATTGAATAAAAATGGGATGAACTATATTAATTCTAACTAATAATGAAAATTTTTAATAGAAATTTAGCAATTATTTAAATTTATTGAAATTAACAAATATTTTAATAGAATGAAATATTGAAAATTTAATTACAAGTATCTGAATCATGAAATATATTTAGAAGTTAATATATACGAAGAATTACGCCTAAGAATAATAGATTACAGTTTCTAATAATGGCTTTCCAGGCGTTTCTTAACGCGCGTGGCAAATTTATGATTATTTCATAGTTCTATTTATAAATAACAACGTAGACCAAACACGGAGGCGTGTGGAAATATTTGACGAAAATACGATTTCACTTAAATTTCGACGACACAGAAACCAAAGGAAAAATGAAATTTCCCCGTGAAAAGTAGGCGTGCGTTAGAAGATTACTTCGGAAAGGCACAAGGCCTTACTCGGCGAACGTATAATACTTTCACAGAAGCGTTAGAGCAAAGGTCATTCTTCCCTAGCAAATCCAAGACGGGTAACAAAGTTCAAGCATTCACCGTCATACTGTTCTTTTCGAGACAGTGCAATTGCCATACCGCAAACAGAAAACATTTATAAATGTTATTTATTTTTTCATTTCACGGTGAAGACTTCCAAAAGAATAAATTAACGTCAAAAAAATAATTCAAGTATTGTATTATCTTCTATAACGATCATAAAATATGGGTAATTGAAAATAGATATATAGTTTACAAAATAGTACACGTAATTAACAATGCTAATATTTTCTTCACAGTAAGGTCATACGTCTTAAGAAGGTATCGTGACACACATTGTGCAACAAACATAAGCGATACTTTCGATAATTTAAATGAGCGGTGACATTCAATGCAAATCGTGACGTGTATAATCATTGCCGAGAAAACTCGAATATATTGAATGGGATGAACAAAACGGGAAAAAGGGAGTCTTTTTCACGCGTAAAAATAGTCTTTCGGTTATGTACTGATATGTAAAATACGTTGAAAGCTATTTAAAAAATGCTATCCCATAAATCTTGTAAATTCAGTAAAATTTACAAATGTAAATAATAATACTATGTAGTCGCGTATTGACGACGCTAAGTAAGGGAAAAATCATATATGAATCTGAACGCTCACTACCGATAGTATTCAAAATACATACTGTAGAATTTTTGTCTGTATGGTAGTGTTATTCATTACATATATGTATGTATGTATGTATATATATATATATATATATATATATATATATATATATATATATATATATATATATATATATGTACATACACATAATCACATAAATATAGGTTAATATTAAAAAATCTATAGGAAACAATCTCGATAATATTCAAATTTTGATACATTTGTAAAACATCGAATAACAAGTTTAGATAAATTAAACGAACGAGAAAGATGGAGGAAAACGAGCAAAAATCATTCAATCTGACCTGTATGGACTCGGTGCCGGGCGTTGGTCTCGTTCACCGGAAGGAGATCGTCGTACTCCAGTGTCGTCACGTCCTTCGTATGAACCAAAACAATTACGCTCGTCACCAGCATCAACACCATTGTTATCACCGATCGGTTCACCGTCATTTTGATAGAAAAAAGATTTGCGCTTACCGGGCACGAAAAATCCGTCGCGCGACACAGGGTATGCCGTTCGATCACATTTTCACGAGCCGCGAGAATCGGCGCTTCGAAGAGGAAAGCTCGAAATTATCGAGCGCTCGAAGCGGGAAGTTCGAATGCCGGAATCGCGTACCGGGCGTCAATCCTCGCATATTATTCAAACCCAAACGAACGCGACTATACGTGGACGAAACACGATTACATAGAATATACGAAATCGTCAATTCGTTATGATTTGCGCATTTTTCCCGCGCATTTTAACCTTGTGTGGTGCAAAGTTGGCCCTTTGAGGGCGCGTAATCGATAGGTGCGCAGATCGAACGAACTGTCATTATTACTGCGCATAGGACAGAATTCGCGTGCGAAACGAGTGCACCGTTCACGGATGAGAAACTCGAGGTCGGTGAAACTTTACGAATCTTCTTCGTCCGATCTCGTCCCCCTCGATTCGTGACACACGAAGGGCTGTCAGTCGACGGACATTACACACTCGTCGACTGTCACTCGCGTATGCCTAATTGAATACGGCCTGCTCGGACGCGAAAATAAAAAGAATTATCTGAGACCGCGCGTGCTACCTGTTTTAAAAGAAGTGTGCGCTTGCCGCACGAGTCCATGCTGCACTGCTAGGCACCAGTCAGGTGTTTCAAGCAGCCGCCACGCGACATCCGCGCCATCTGTCCGCCTATCACCGAACTTTTGGCGTCGCGCGTAAACCACCGGCACGCTTTTCACGCGCACGTTCCTTACGTCGTTCTTTCTGTGTCACGTGGTCACTTGACTTCATTCATGGAGACAGGTCCTTTTATACTACGAGCGTGTATGCGTAAGTATCAACCGGGTGCGTAGCTATGCGTCGTTCTTAACTCTTCTCCTTTTTTCCATCACTATGCAACACAGTTTCTATATATGCAAAGCGGAAATTATATCCATTACTTTATTATTGACACCTCGATTTCTCATAGCCTAACGAGGTATCGTCAAAATATTACTCGTTCGATAAATCGATTTCGATGCGTTGCAGGTTCTCCATAAAAATGCACGCGGTGTAATGAACGCTTCTACGAATCGGCCGCAGCCAACCAAAACATAATCGATTCGAGGAAAACTGAATTTTATAAGCTACACGTAATCGAAAAATCAACACGTGTTTTATTCCCTTGCTGGTTTCTTATTCAACATGCACTCGTGATTCAACTTTAACCAATAACTGGTATGGTAGTCATTTTCTCACGTAAACTGAATGATAATATATGTACAGAACTCTATAAAAGTTCTTAGAAATTTACAGTTAATGAAAAAAGTACAATAATATTATATATATATATATCATATTTATTACTGTATTTAAAAACTGATTGAATCATACTGATTAGCAGGTAGCTGCCGTTACGCACGACATCTCACAGTAGCTGTTTTCCAAATTACTATCATTACCAAAGTAAAAATTGCTTGGACGCGATAAACTTCGCCTTACCAGTTAGAGGTTAAAATCATCTTTGCATTTATCGCTTTTTCAATCTTCCACAAATACCTCCAAACGCGTATCTTCCCTTTTATGATTGCCAAACTTGAAACAGTGTGCAAACGTTACCCAACACCGGCGAATCGTTCGCCGGCTACTTCTAAACAGTTTCCTGCACGAAAGCAGTCGCGATTCGTTCGTTACCTACATTTCCCTATCGGCGGCGATTTCTCACCGCCCCTCTCTTTCTCTCTCTCTCTCTCTCTCTTTTTCTCTCTCTCTCTCCATTCCCGGCCTTAGCAAGGTAAAATCACGCGTCGCAGTCACGTAAGCGTGGCCTCTCCGCGAAGAGGACAGGGATGGCTCGGTCTACCGGTATTTAATTAAGCCCGGTCGTTCGAGAAAAAAAGCCGTTGGTACAGGAAGCGATGGGTTTCGAGTACGCCGAGCAGCGGACCGTAGTTCGAGCCCCGTTACGGGACAGATTCATTGGCGTAGTCCCAATCGATCGGCCAATGTCCTTTGCACAACGGATGTTTGCGCATCGCGGCGCCTCGACGCCGTTGCAGAATGCCGGTGCAACTTCTCGCCGGTATTCCGCAGGGATCGCGAACCGCGTCGACCTTAAAAATTATCGACACGAGACCCGAGAGTAATGGTCAGAGCAGAACACCGTCTTTGTCTTTGTCGCGCATTCCCTTTTTCCGCTTTATCTCGCTCTATCTGTCCACCACAAAAGGCAAACGATCCGTGTTGTTTTTCAGCCTGACAAGAAAACGGACGGTCGATGCACTTTCAATCGCAGTTCGATCGCGATACGTAATCTCTGAGCGCACAGCGGCAACCGAATCGAGTAATGTGCATACCATGAGATTCGAATGGAAGAATTAAGATGAAAAAAATACACGACTTGCCACCTGCATATTATCCTTGATAAACGGGCTGTCTAATTTTAGCATGATCGTAGGATAATGGGAATGAGATTTGACATAATGATTGTTTACTCAATAGCGTAGAGTTTAGAAAATATGTAGAACAAAATGAGGAAATGAAGATCGAGCTGATTTCACAGGTAGTGAAGCTTTCTGTGGTTTTAGAATAGCGTAAAGTATAGAAGATCGTAAAACGTATCTTCCTTTTAATGAGCCACTACTATTCAACCATCTTTCTCACGTATGAAGAATTCACAATACTTTATTGTTCAGCCTCTGAAGACGACAGACTTTTGCCTCCTTCTAATAGTCGCTACAACATTAAAATATCTTCCGGTGTGATTGTAACTGATCGTAACTGCCAGGCTATTGCATTAACATCTGTCATTTATGGTGAATAATTATTTAATGTTATTCTATGTACAAGATGTATCACACTTAAGGTATTGAATAACTTTCAGAAGGTGTTCAAGAGGAAAGTCACAGTTGATGCGTAATTTCGGTATAGTGTCTAAACATTGCACTACGTACCAACGAAGTTCTTCTATGCTTCTTCATTTTAGTCGCCCTTTTTCAAGCCTTGGGGGACATATTCTCACGAAATCCGGTTCTACTGGTTTGGTGTTAGATACGAAGGTAAAGTTTAGTCTCTGGTGGCCCGGGAAATCGGCACCTCTGTCGATTACTATACTGCAATGCACCGCATTAGATTAGTTCATTTATTACGTAAAAGAATGTAGCTGCCGTGTTAGAAATAAGACTGTAAAATCCAAATCTAAACGCTATAATGAACACTTTTCATTCATATAGACTCAACTATTCATTTAAGTAAACTCCATATCATTCTGTAGCTTTACAAATATCTAAAAATTAATAAATATAATCAGAACAAAAATAAAGTTGATAATCCGATTTTGGCAGATGTTAAAATGATGCTAGTTAAATAATTTTCAATTAATTTGTAGATTAATCTCGATATCGGCGTTTATCTTTGGTTGCAATCTCTTTCTCATTTTCATATGTTACGTACGAATAAATGAAAAGACATTAGCGGCGCTCACATTACAGGTTGTCACGTTCTCAAAGGAGATGATATTTATTACTTCAAATTGGTTACAAAATACGCCATAACTCTCGCATAATTTATGACTGTACCGATGGTGTTGACGACGCATCCCGTGAATACATCTCTCTCATATAATATTATACATACGAGAGCAATACGAGAGACCAGGTGTATTTAAATATTCATATGCAATGTATCACGAATCATACATCAGTTTGCGGCTACGAGCATTACAAACGCCGAGTCTACGCAACATATACAGAGTGACTTTTTAATAAAATCATTGATTACCTCCCTTTTATTAATATGTGCAATGCTTATGACTTATGTGAAACAAAAAATGATTTAAATAAATATGATGTCTGCCGCGAATTTAAAAAATATCACTTTTAAAAAAGCCAAAGTATTCAACAAGTAAAAGAAGTTCTTTGAAATTGTAACAATGCATAGCTAGTATCGGGAGATAAATGTTTCACTCTGTATGCAAAAATATCATGTAGCCAAACACCATCTCCTGCACAACAGGTTGTTAATTCCTCTCTGTAAGATCCACGGCGGTGGGCTTCATTAAAAATTGAACTGGTCAGAATATCAGAGAGAAGAATAAATTTAATACGTATGAGCCATTAATTAGCGGTCCAATTGCTGATATTCTTATTATACAAGGAGGGCGTAACGTACGTAGAATGTGCTTCCAAAAAAAACCTTCGTAACTACATCGATTTGTTTGCTACGTTTGTATGGGAAATAAAAACTAACAACATTATACGCGCGAAACCTATATAGTACGTTTAAATATGGTAAAGTGCAATCATATATTTACATAAAAATGTCCATAATTCATATATACCTGAAAGGCTAAAGAATACAAGCAGAAACCGAGAATAACAAGCCAGAGTCCAAAGACATCGCCAGGACCAGTCTTGGATCGAGCAACAACTCTATATCGTCACTGGAATAAACTATGCTTACTATAAGAATCAGCGAAAAAATAAGAAGATATTACGCTTAGACAAATCGAACGATCCCGCTAATATCAATCACTACGTCGAAAAAGTTCAATAGCACTAGTTTTGCACCGAACGATCTTAACTTATTCTAAATCCCACAAATCTATCTACATTCGTCTTGGGACAAGGAATACCCCAATGGAACTCGTTCTGGGTTACAGAATCCTATCTACGTCTAAACGACAATTCGAACTTTAATGATTTATTTGCAACAATTGCGTCGAGTAGTAATTCGGAAACTAAATTTGAGGATTGTATAGATATGTTAAATCAATTTGAAAGGAATTCTCTTCGTGAAGGACTAGAGAGAGGAAAACATGGCAAGAAAAACAATTAACTCTACACAAACACATTTATAGCTGCCGGGTTTCGCGAGCAATGAACTCATGGGAAGTACGTACTTACTTACTTGCATCGTGCTAAGATGCTGCTACGAATAACCGCAATGCTCATCTCATTACTATGAGTGTTAATACTTACAACATCAAACCCGCGTAACTATCGCGGCTCTAAGTTTTGTATTAATACAACTTTATCTTTTCGTATAAAATTTTGTCTAACATACTTCTACCGATTTAACAGTTGTCTTTTTCTTTACAGACATTAAAATATCTTCGGAAAAGAAGGAGACACATATTTTGCTTACTCCAACGCTATATTTATTTTAAACGTACAGCTTTAAAATACAAAATAAATGTTTGCTTAAACAAGGGATACGTAACTGTCAAATGGAATTTCTGCCTTCTTCTATTGACGCATGTTTATTAAAACTTAAGGATCACCCTTTCTTATGCTAATCCTGTGCTTCCTCCGTATCTCAGCTCATTGTATGTATATTGAAACTACATTTATATAAGTATGTAATGTGTAAAGATTAAAGGCACATCAAACGTGAAAAACAGGTAATACAATTATTGGACGAACAAATATTGAATTAATTATTATTAAGTATTCAAATTAATAAAAAGTTAGTTTAATATTAATAAAAAGTTTATCAAAGTAAAATGTTAGTAAATTCTTTTTGGAAAAAATGTTAATACAGGCACATACGTATATCTAGGAAATAATATCTTTGACAAAGAATTCGTGAACAATGTGCAATAGACTTCTGTATCATACACATAGCTCGAGGAATTTTTTAAAAGAATTTTTCTAGGCACGCACAATGTACACCAGATCGGACAGGTAAGATATAACGAGTGGGAATACAGAAAGGAAACCTCTATAACGGTATAAAATATAGTGGAACTGTTTGCTTGCAGAAAACAAGAAATGGAATACGCAGTCTTTTTCCCCGAGGACGATCTAGATTACAGAATAAACCGCGCATTACGAAGGGGACCGCATTTCCTCAGGTTATCTGTGTATACATTTGGTACAAGCAGAGAAGAAATTTCTTCTCTGGTACAAGACAAGATTTCCATACGACTTTATTACAGAAACGTCTATTTGGGTGATCTTATACGGTATTATGTTTCTTTGCAATGATGTCACAGAAAAAGATACTAAATAAAAGTACAAAGATAGTTTATTATTAATATAAAGAACTAGAAAAAATAAACATATATTTATATGATCTTTTAATTTCATTAGCTGCAAAATTTTATTTACACAGTCATAAAATCCCGCCACGACACGCTATCATCATTTTACCAATTTGAAATTTTCGCACGGCACCATTATAGCAATGTCTTAAGGCTTAAGTAATATCCTGAAGTGACAGCGGCGGATATTACCTACTGCAACTTCGTACAAAATAGACGTTACGAGGTCTGCCGATGCACAATTGAGAAACACTATTTGAATAATTTCCTTAGCAATAATTTCTTCAGTCACGAATAAGACGCGTATCATTTTGCTCGCATAATACAATCACTAGAGCAATTAATTTGATTTTTTGAACATCATTTAATCATCAAACATCATTATAATTAAATGTAAAATACAACTTTCATACATTATTCTTAATATTTATCATTTTATGGAAGATATTGAGACAATTATACATTTTAATAGATCTAACTTATAAATATTTGATATATTTAGTATTCATTCGATATATATATAAAATCTTTCATATTACATAATTACATAAAACTTTGAGAGATTAAATTAATATTTAATAATGCATAAAAAATAATCTGTAACATATTCAAGATATATGTACATAACAATGAATTATAATATGTGGCACTGACAATGAAAGCAATCACCAGTACATCTATAAGATTTCATAAATTTGAGCTCCGGAGATGGTTGTGCAGGTCCTAAATTTAAAGAATCTTCACTTTCTTCACTCATTTCTTCAATGCTAAATGTATCAGTTAGATCTTGCTTATGCTTGGAGGAATCTTTCGATTTAGTTGTTGGAAAAAGAGTCATTTCTCCTTCACTAAAAATATATAAAGATACATAACTATACTACATTTACTATACTAAGAATTACTACATATATAATATATATATTATTAACTACCTTTCACTATCACTATGCCAATATTCAACAAGAGGAAGATGTTCTTTATTCTTATTTGGTACAGGAAGTCTTTGAATAGAAATCAGACCAGCAGCACTACTACCACTCCCGCATCCCTTATCATATTTTGGCAACTTCACATAATCTGAATTACGCTGAATACGTTTAGCTTGTTCAATTCGTGCTTCTGCCCAAAACAGATAACATATAAAGGAAATTGTAAATATTGTGATATTTGTAATTTATAAAACAACAATTAACAATTCAATACCAAGCTTTCTTTGCAATTGTTTAGTAGTAGAATTATGCTGTGATGTCTGTGTCTGATTGCTGCTACAACTGCTATCGCTTCCCTAAAATAAAAAGAAATAAAACAACGTGTCTCTTTCATTGTTATCTCTATTTACTTATTTTAATTTTAATTTATAAAATGGATAATATTATGGATCATATATTTACCAAGAAAAGTCTTTCATCTTCTGTATGACTAGTGGTTTTTGGATCACTGTCAATCCCACTATCTTCCATCACAAAATAAAGATGTATTGTAAACTAAAGATTAAATCTCTCAATTCATCTGAAATGAAGGTAAGACATTTTTAAATTTCCAATTACACAAAATTTTCATACACATAATCACATGTATAAATATAACAACATTTTTTAAAATAACTAATAAAATAATACCTCTTGTCACTTAAATATTCAATAACAATGCACACATTCCACCTTTAATTTATGTACTGTCATCTTTTATATACAAGTACTTTGAACAAGTACTTAAAAAATAATAATTTATTCTGAAATATAATACAATTTACATGTAATGCACATTCTATGTAAAACCATGCTTAATGAAAGATAATCTGAAAATTGTTACTCACAAGTATTTGCAAGCTATTCTGACTTATCTAGTAGGAAGCATGCTTACATTATCATGGTATGCTCCATTATTGATTTTCTTTCTCTATATAACCACACACAATATGTTAAAAATATTGCCCTTATTTAAAAGATAATCTTATATGTTTAAATGTATACTTTACCTCTATCTAAATGTATATAAATTTACAATTAAATATATTTGAGCACAGTATATTATATTCCTTTATTTATGCATATATTCAGCACTATAATATAATTTTAAATTTTTAATACATAAACCACCGAATATTTAAATTTTCAGAGCTTTAAAATTTGTATCCTGGCGTAACTTAAATAAATTATTATATTGTATGACAGAATTATTAACTTAAAACAGATAATATTTAAATGTTATGATAGTATAACAAGTTTCCTAGGAAACCAAAACTTATTTCTATGTATTTATTGAGAAAAATAAGAGATATAAAGAACTTCAGTTTAGTTTTTATTTAGTTTTTTAATATATGTTTACTATAGTAGAACAGTTTTCTATTCATCTAGTACAAAAGCCAATTTAGTTAATACAAATATACAAACGAAATTCCATATCTTTTCATAAACTGAAAAATTTAATATTATTATTTTAAATTGTAAGAGTTTGAATAAATATTATTCAATAATATAATATTAAAATTACATTATTGTTAGAAAGAAAACGAGAAATTAAAAAATTAAGAATAAAAATATACATAGAGAGAGAAAATAATAACTTTTATATAATAATAAACATAAACACTAATTTACAATATTTCTCTATGTAGTTGGATACTAAGTAAGTTCTAATCCAAGAATCATGCGTCCATCACTAGTAAAGAGAACACTTTCTAAAGTCGCAGAGGTATCAAAAGAACCAGCAAGAGTTAGTATTTCACACATTTTATTTAATTTAATACAATTTCAGACTCATTTAATAAAGAATTAATAACTAGTTTTTTATTTATGTTTAGCATATAAGCTTCTTGAAGAGTCGTGTGGATCTAGGTGGTGGTGATATGGATTGGTTACGAGGAAAAGTTTTCTTAAAACCAGAAGATCAACTAGTATTATCAGATGCAGTATGTGCACCTTTTCATTATTGAAACATCATACATTCCAACTACGAGTTTTTAAGAAAGTTTGTAACTAATTCAAAAAATAAAACTTTAGGAATTACAAGAAGAGATTGCAAGAGTTCTGACTATACATAACACAAGAGTTCCAGATTCTTTAGTTGAGTGGTCATGGAAATTAAAAAGTTTCATATTATTACCTCCTCCACCACATTTAATAACTGTTCTAAGTGTTCCTGGATCACTATTGCATAAAGATTCTGAAGAAGCTAGAATACAATTGGCAGGAGGACTTGTTGGTAAAATTCCATAAATACAAATATAAGAATTTTACAATTAATTTAATATTTTATTAGGTAACATTTAAATATATCATTGTAGTGGATACTCCTTTTGAAGAAGCCATATTACATGATGATGAGGAAGAAAGAGAAGAAGAAGAGGAAGAAGATGAAGAAGAAGGAGTAGATGTTGAAGAGCAAGAAGGTAAGATGATTAATTATAATAATAGAGAAAGTTACAAAAATCTCTTCAAATATTTATTTTTGATAAAAGTGAAAAATAATTAAAAAATTTCTGTGTTCAAAATTCAAAATTTTGAAAAAACATTGAAAATCGTGAAGAACATGAACCTGAACCTGACCATGAAGATGATCATGAAGAAGAAAGAGTAAAACCAAAAAAAATACCAAATCAATTTAACTTTTGTGAAAGAGCTGCTTTAACTTATACCAATCCTATGCGAGTAAGTATAGAACAGTTTAGATTTTATAGACTAAGATCTATTTAATTATTTTTATATTAATTTATAGGAAATGAGTACCCAAACAATACCACCTCCAACAGAGACATTTAATACCCATGTTTTTCAATGGACAATTTTTGATGAATATCAGGTATGTATTTTATTTTGAATTAAATCATTCATAATTATATGAATTAGAAAGATGAATGAATATATATCTTAGGAAGATTTTGCTCAACAACAACGTGAAAGAGAAAGAGAAAGAAGAATTCCATTTCTACAACTGAAGAAGGAGGATATGAAGAAAAAAGCTCAAACTGAATCCACAGCATTAACATGTAGAATGTTACAAGCTGCAAAAACATTGGAACGAATGGTAAATCAAAATATTTTTGATGAAATAGCACAAGGTTAATATTTTAATTCAGTGACTCCCCAAAAAATTTATACTTTATTTAGAGAAATATTTAATATAAATATTATTAGATTACAGATATTGGGATGATCCGAGTGATGAATTTAAAGTTGGAGAAGGTTCATTACTACCTTTATGGAAATTTCATTATGAAAAAACCAAGAAACATGATGTTACAGATTTATGCTTCAATAGTAGATATTATGATTTATTTGCAGTTTCATATGGGACAAGTTAGTAAAAAATATAAAAATTCGGTTATATACAAATGCTTATATACAAAATATTTCAGTGTCATTTAGTAATTCGATAATAGATGGAACAGTATGCTTATTTAGTTTAAAAAATCCATCATATCCAGAGTGGATCTGTCCAACAGAATCTCCCGTAATGTGTTTAGACTTCAGTGAACAACATCCACATCTTTTAGTTATTGGTAATAAAAACAAATATTATATAGTACATTTTCATTATAATATCATTACTATAATACTGTCTTTTTTAATGATAAAGGTACTATGGATGGTGCTGTTGCTGTTTATAATATTATGTTGCCACCTACAGTCCCTCAATATAGAAGCAATGATGTTGTTCAAAAACATGGAGGTATTGTGTGGGAGGTTTGTTGATTACAAATAAAAATATCTAAAATGCCTAACATCACTGTGTTAATTATTTCGAAATGTATTTATCATTAATACAATATTTATGATATATAATGTTCAAGGTACATTGGGCACCAGACACGGAAGAAGGTAATTTAGCATTCTACAGTGTTAGCATTGATGGAAAAGTAAACTACTGGATATTAAGTGAAAATAATCTTGGTTTGACAACTGTGATGACCCTTTTTCTGGACAGACCACCAATACCTGGACCAGATGGTACTATAATTACACTTAAGGGTGAGAATATTTTATACCATTAATATAATTTCTAAGATTAACAAGCTCCAATAAATATTAATAAAATTTACTAGGTTGTGGAACATGTCTAGCATTTCACCCTGCAGATCAAAATGTATTCTTGGTAGGAACAGAAGAAGGAACAATTTATAAGTGCAATACAGCATATAGTAGTGTTTATATGAGAACTTATAATGAAGCACACAATATGCCAGTCTACCGGATAGTATTTAATAAATTCAATTCCAGCATATTTGCAAGTTGTTCTGGTGATTGGAGAATAAAAATATGGGAAGATGATAGGATGTAAGTTTCAATTACATTCATAGTTTTCTTAAATTCTTAATTTTTTCTTATCTGTTAAGTATGCACTGTTTTAGGGAACCCTTATTTATGTTTGATCTTGGCGTTCCCATTGGAGATGTTCAATGGGCACCATATAGTTCAACAGTATTAGCTTGTGTTTCAAATGATGGGAAAGTTACAGTATTTGATTTGAATGTAAATAAATATCGACCAATATGTAGTCAACCAGTTGTTAGCAGAAAAAAATATAAACTAACTAGACTTGCATTTAACAATAAATTACCATTCATTATAGTGGGCGATGATAAGTATGTAATTATTTTATAGTTTTATTCAATAATATAATTGTATGTTTAATGAATAATGTTATAATACAATTCCATTTTCATGTCTCGTCAACAGAGGTACCATAAATACATTGAAATTGTCACCAAACCTTAGATTAAAAGTAAAACCAACTAAGAGGCAACTTCATTTGACAGATAGAGAATTAGAAATTATGAAATTAGAAAGATTATTAAGTTTTGTACGTGAACCAGCTATTTTACCACCACCAAAAGATATAAGGGTAGAAATCTAAGCCATACTTTTAATCACAAATATATTTGCATGTGCTTTTTTAAAATAAAATCTGTTTAGATATGAAAATTATATATTGCAGATAATAATGATAATCATCACTATTGTATAATACTATAATAAAAAATTATAATATTCTCTAATTTTTTGTAAACATCAACACTTTATTAACATTTGCTATAACAGAAAATACATATTAATATCTATGTCTTTATATGAAGAAATTGGCACTAAATTTAGAATGATTTACAAATTTAAACTTATCTATATAATTACTATAACATGTCTTCTAGACTAGAAGCGAATTATTAACGATTATGAAACTACTTTAATACATTCCTTTGTAAACAGAATTATTAATGTTTTTGCAATTCCATATATAACAGTACCACATAGTTTCATAATAAGTCTTTAAATACTTTTAAAGAATAAGTTAGTGATTTCAGAAATAGTTTACATTAATTATATACATATAATAATATTTGTTGTTACCTAAATTTGTATATGAAATTTAATATGTATTAAAAAAGGATAATAATTAAGAAAATATCAATGTAAATATCGAGTTACGTATTTAATAATAGCTAATATTATAAGAAAATGTGGTCCAAGTGAAATTGTAATATCCTTACAAAGAAAAATTTGATTAATGGTTTTAAAAAGTGTTTTAATTCAGTAAGTTTTAATTCAACAGTATGCACAATTTCCTATAAACTTAATACAAGCATTATTATTACACAAATCTTATTTTCTGATATTTCAAATGTATTAAGCACTGGCTATCACAGTGTCTGTTATCTTTAATTACCTTTTTAATATCAAAGAAATATTTATATATAAGTTGTTATATCAAATTAAATGTTATTGAACAAATTATTTTTTCGAAAGAAAAATGATGTATATGAAAAAATATTAACATTTATATAAAACAATTTAGGAACATATAATATTAAATAGAAATAATTTTAAAATAATATATAAAAATACTAAATAACATACAAAAATATTGGTTATAAATACAGTTAAAAATATAAAAAGTATATTATTCATTAAACTGAATAATTTTTATATCTTTGGCACATCTATTTGTTGTATAAAACGAAATCGAAATGAAACATTTAATACTATAATTAATACTGACAATGCATATGCAAGAAATTAAAATCATAATATCAACTTAGAAACTATATTTCTTTTACAAAAAAAAACATATTTTATAATTATCTAACCAACAAGTTTCATTACTATATTACATTCAAAACAATCTGAATCTTTCTTAGGAACTTGATATCATGATAATTTATTATTAATGAAACAAAAAAAAAGAAAATTTTTTTATCTCCAATACGCAATTATTTAAATACAATTAAAATTTAAGTACCTATATATTTATTATAAATGTTAGAAAATATATAACATCTACATTTTTAAGGACATTTTATAGAACCTTCTCTTTGTTCTCATACTAAATTTCTAGCCAAATTAGTAATAATTCTTATTCTAGCATAAAATCGCGTAACCTTATACAATATCGGAAAATAATATTTCTCATTCGAAAATGCTATAATGTATTCCCAATACAATTTTTTCATAGGATATACTAATTCGGATGATTAAAATTATGGAAAAAGATTGTAAAGCCTAAATATATTTGTAGATAAGATAATTATAGATTACATAATTTAAATTATGTATTTTGGAAAAATTTCTTTCCCAATTTCATATATGACATACTACAAGATTAACTTTTAATGAAGAAACTCTTGAAAAGAAATTTTACCAGGGAGTTCTGGATTTTCTATCACACCCCTGAAATATTTTAATTCTAAAAAATCCCTAATATTATTTGGGCATGGCACTTGTCTGCCAGCAAATTCGATACTTGACATTGGATGAAGAAATTGCTCTGGAAAATCTTTATTGTTTAAAAACCACGCATCTCTAAGCATAGACCCATTTTTTGCATAAAATGGAAGTATGTTTACAGTTAAATGGTTTACCTTTGAATACTGTACTTTAAAAAATTCACCTTCTATTGCCTTTTTCCAGACAAAACCATGATTGTCAACAACAGGTTTATCCATGGCTTGAATTAACCATGATGATCTCTCAAGATCATCACGATTTACTCCTATTTGTACTTCATGATCCCATGGTAAAATATCACCATTTCTCATAGCACCAAGTAAAGATCCACTTTCTAACCAATATCTGATACCAACTTCTTCTAATTTATCAAACACATGATGAGCAACTTTTCTCAATCCTGAGATGCAGCAAGGTGGAGTAAACCGATTTTGATAAAGATAAGATGGAATACCACTTATGACTGGTCCAAAACATCTACTACTTTCTCTAGAACAACCATACCATTCTATAGAATCGGAAGCTCTTGTAACCTTCTTAATTCCCAATTTTTCAAACATAGTTCGTTCACGATCTTGATGTAACTGTTGTACCTTCCATAAGAATTGCGTACCTTTATATAATGATTTTCCTTCGTTGAAATGATAATTTGACAACATATGAATCTGACAACATGTAATAAATTATTTACTTGAATAAATTTTGCTTATTATTAATATATTTTTATACATTAAACATCGTGGATCATAGTATTTGAATCATAAACTTAAACAAAGAAATAATAAGTAAAACCTTCAAATATACAAATAAAAACCTTTTCTTTGTTAAAAATTAAATATAAATTACAAACCTTTACACCTAATGCAGTTGTTTGAATATATAATGCATCCGTAAAAGGTAGTAAGAAAGGATCAGTTAATTTTCGTAATAATTTTGTCTCAAGCATTGTAGCATGTTTTCCATTTATTCCATCACATTCAGTGCCCATTGTGTACGAGAACTTCAGGCTCCATTCTTTTACTTTTAAATCTATATTGACACAATTTAAAGTTATGCTTCCTACTGGTACACCTACAGCACCTAATTTTGTAGTTTGTGATACAGTCTCCTGAAAAATATTTGATATAAGACAATTAAAAACAAGCAAATTATTGTCTTACAATAAAGTAATAATGTTATATATAACGTATTTCTTACTTCCATGCTTCGCTTGGTAGAAAGCCTACTACCATCAGGTAAAAATAAAACGTATTTTGTACGTATATAAAATAGTGGATTTCTTTCGTCGTAAGATTTATTAAATTCCGGTT